>NW_019384361.1:863350-952559 GCF_000671375.1 Centruroides sculpturatus | reverse complement strand
ATATAAAAATTTAGATACATCATATTTTTTTTTAGAAATTCCTCATACAGTACTCGACCAAGGAATAGGAAAAGTAATCTGATAAAAATGTATTATTTATTCATTGAGTATTATTTACATAAAATAAGGAAATTCTTACACTGGTAAAGATTAAAAAAATGAATATTTTTTTTGTTACACCGACGCATGACTTTAAACGAAAATTAAAATAAAAATACGTAAAACATTGACTCTCGTTATACTAGAATATCTTCCTCAAAAAAATAATATATTGTCAAATATTACGACTTTCCTAAGTGCTCTAGTTTATATTTTGGAAGATCAAGTTTCAATACAAACGATCGGCTTCTCCGTAATTATCGTCTCATCCGATACTTCCACGTATTTTTATGACTGCGAGTGACACACTTAGCCCCGTTTGTAATTCAAAATAATAATAATAACGAAACGAAAAAGAAAAGCAAACGTCCAATGACACTTTAATTGCCGTTAGAGAGGAAGATCTAGCGGTGGATAGTCCGACGAAAGGATATTTTTTTCTTCTCTGGAAAAATGAAAAAAATTCGAGCGCCCCACTTTCCAAACTACTTCACACATCATTCGTCATTGATAAATAGTATACATCTCCTGGCCGAATGCTTCAATGATTTAACTTTTTTACTTTTGGTCCTTTTTTTCTCTACCTACGATGATATTTTTCTGCCCAATACGGGACGAAAGAAAACATCGATTGTGCAAAATTCAATGCACTCCGAACAACAGTCCCTGAGGATGAAATCTGTTGCTATTAATTATTGCCTCGTTCTATTCCTCTTAAAATAATAAATAATTAATTTTTTATCGGTTAATTTTCTAACAAAATGCGAATTTACGAACAATTAACGTTAAAGTTTGTTATATTTATAATTTACCGTTTATCTTAACAATGATCTAAACCCGAAAGTTCTTCTTTCAACTCATTTTCTTTTAATTTCTTATTTTAAAAAATTTTATCCATAGAAATTAATCTAGAATTTTATCAAAAAACATAACATGATTAGCCTATTTAGAATCGAGAATTTTTATATATCGATAGGTAAAAAGAAGTATATAATTCTACGTATGCTTATTTTATAAATATATTTAATTATCTCTTAAAACAACTTTTTATATATTTGAATATATCTATATATAATTTAATCTACATTCTAAGCTCTTCTTGATTAATCACTTTAGATTTTACGAGCTTAATTACGACCAGATTATATCAAATGTATAATTTCGTATCTTAATCGATAAGAAATATTGCAAGATAATCGTATGAATCGAATCTGAAGGCAAATAACGGAAGCAATGTTTTAATTAGCAACTCCATATTATTATAAAATCATAAATGTCAAACAAATATATTTCTTTGTGACAAAATTAACATATTTTTTTAAAATTATCTTAATTTAAAATTTGAACAAATATAAAATAAATTTAATTTTTAAGAAGATTTTCTATTTAAATTGAAAAAGAGCTAGAAGTTATTTAACCATTTAAAACAATTAATTACTTTCTTCAAATTTCCGCCCGATGAATAATATTCTATTGTTTTGCATTACCAAAATATAAATAATTTTCCACTGTAATTATTTAAAACTCGTCTTTGTTTCGCAGTTTATTATTGGATAATTATTCGTTTAAACTAAGTATTCAATATAAAAAGTCGAATCTTTACAAGTTGAATTTAAACATATCCAGAATCCGGTTTTAATTAATTATAATATTTGAATAGAAAATTAAATAAGTATTTTCGTTTAAGAGTAAAAATTAAACGTTTAACTTTATTAAAGATATTAACAATACGAAATTTTAAGTTTATCCGATGATTCAAAACTGCCGCGGACTTCGTACGAATCGGATTGTTTGTCCAAACGTAAATAATTCGCTTGTTTACGTTGAATGAAAAGAATGTTTTTGAAACTATAATACAACACTAAGTGTCGATAAAGTATAATCTATGATGGGAACGGGGTGGTGCGCGCGACTAATAACTTACCTGAATCGTCGATCTTACATCGCGAAACATCACAAATCATCTGATATCGTCGAAGACAGATCGGGCAACACCCATTCGACACCCTGGCGGTTATCCGGTTTGATTTTCATTTTCATCTCGAGCAATGCGCGTCGACACAACTTGCCTCCTCGCCGACGACCACCGCACTCGCTCACCTGTCCCGTTATACGTATACGGGGAATTAAACCAGGTAAGTTTTTTAACTTTGTTTTACCCGTTTGCACCAGAATAGGAGGGGTCGTAATTAGGGCGTGCAATGTTGGATTCTACCAGCTACCTCGCTTCTTATTCTTTTTCTTATATCCGACTTTCTATCGCTTGTAAAGCTGCCCTAATACTGATATTAACTAAACTTGTGTAGATACACCTCCGGTTATATAGAGTTTTTAATGTAGAAAACTTGTATATTATTTTTAATTAATTTAAATTAATGATGATTAATTTATTCCTAGTTAGCCGCTAAAAGCATTTTGTTGTTATTAGATAATACTCGATGTGTCTGTTATTAATTAAAATAACATAAATCGACGAATTGGTTAATATGATCAGTCGACCGCAACAAATAGGTTACGCGGTTGACCCAAGGTCTACTTGACACCTCGTTCAGTCTAATTAATAAGCACAGAGTTGATTATTTTCGTATCATGTATTATTTAGGCTACTAATTTATTATGTTTTATCCCACTTTAGCAACGGGTCAACTGAACTAATAGAAAAGAGAGAGCTTTGTTTTTTTATAATAATAATAATCTTCCAGAAAAAAATAAAAAAATGTCTTAATTGATTTCCAAGTTATTATCTTAATTCAAACATAAATGCCTATCGTGTTACGTCTTTAATTAAATTTAATTTTATTATTAAAACTTGTTACAGATGATGTTTTTACTATGAGCAAAATTAAGTTATCTCTAAGGAAAAATTTTAAACAACAATAAGTAATGAGTGTGATTGAGTGTATAAACGGACATATATTTGATTAATGACTACGATAATTAATGCACCATTAAGAGTAATTAGCTTAAATCTGTAATTAATTTCACGGGAATTAAACATCGTCATATCCGTAAATATGCAAATTTTAAGTTAAATTCTGAATTATTTTATGGAAAAACATCTGTAAAAAAATAAATAAAAACATGTTTATTACATTGGCTTACAAATATACTTTATGAAGTGAAAAATTATTTTAAAAAATTACGTACATAGAATTTTAGCATCACGCCTTTTCCCTTACGGGGTTAATACTGACCGAAAAGAATAACCCTAATCAAATCATTAATGTATAACAACTTACCGTGAAAATCTGTTACAAATAACTGAAACGAATCCTCGAAAGAAGTACAAGAAGTTTTGTATTTAAAGTAATTACGATTTAATAAGGCAATTAAATAATTGAGTGCGTCCTATCCTACCTTAAAATTATCGAAAGAAATATTTTATAGTGTATTTTCAGATGATAGATAAAGACTTTATTTAATAAATCGACTGAAGATCTCTTGACAGGAAATTAATTATATGCAAAAGATATGTACATAAAATAAAAAAATTGTTTATAGACTATGATAGCGATTAATATTAAGATAAATATTATATTCGATTGTAAACGTAAAGCAAAAGTGAATTGAAAAAAGTTTAACTTATTTCTTCCAGTAAACTAATGCGATTTTAACACGATATAAGTTATTTAATCGAAAACAATTTGGCAATCAGCATTTCTTTTAACTTATAGAATTTAGAATAACTCATTTGAATTTAAAATACATTCTAACTGGGGAATTTATAATGTTTATCAGAAAATACCTTTTTTTTTTATCTGCAATAAATTTATACTTTTTGCTTCGTTAAAATATTTTTCTTAGAACTTAAGAAGACATAAATTAAAGTACTAAGATTAATACCGATATTGTTTTTGTTATTTTTAGCGTTTCAGACTGCATTGATGAAGTAAGACAGAAAATTCTCTCTTGAAAATTTGCACCTGCACTAAGTAAACTGACTTCTTTGTTGAGGTCGAAGAGTTAATTATTGCATGTTCGGTGCAATTGAGACTGTAACTTATCTTTCTTGAAAAATATCGAATGTTCATCCTCAAATAAGCAAAATTAACCGGAAATAAATAAAATATATAGTCTATTCTTTAACCTTCTAACAAGAATTTTTTATAGCTAATTATCTATTTTTTTATATTGAAACATGTATTTTTTATAATAAAGATATAAACATTGTCTTTCTAATTTATTGTTCATAAAAATTAAATGTTACTTTCGTTAATAAATAAAACCGTATTTAAATTAAAAAAAAAACACAAATTTACTATATTTTTCGTCGAGTTTGGGTACTACACAGTAGTATCTACTACTCAAGATAGATTCTATAATATCCGAATACGATATAGCCCACCTAAATAGCAATTTTAAGTAAGTAATATAGGTAATTCGACGATAACTTAGATTATCATTAAAATTTTTATTTAATATTTACTCTACGAAGCTTCTAAACAGTACCAAGTAGTTTAATTCTCCGAATGAAATGATACCGTGATATCCTATAAACTTTTACTTTAATTTCCTCTTCATTAAATATCATTTAAATATCTAAAAAATTGGCGACGTACTGACCGGTATATAAACCTAAAAATCTTATGAATATCAATTTTTAGGTCTATATTCTAATTAATTTGAATCATAAGTTAACATTTTAAAAAATATGTAAAAAAATCATTAATTACTCTGTTTTTTGTTATCGTAAACAATTATCCTAATATTACATTATAATTATTAATTAAAACTAATTAAATACATTTATATAAATCTAAAATACGTAATTTATTTAAAGATTGTTTAAAAATGACTATAGACAAACGAGTTTATCGTACAGATTAACTTTTTTAATGATAAATTTATTTTGTCAGAATTATTAAATATTTTATTTATATAATTTTCTATAAAAAAGTTTACGGTAGTTATCATAACGTAACAAATTAACAATAAAATTTGTAATAATAATTCTATTAAATAACTTCGTATGCACGAATAGTTTCAATGCTCTTATGCACCGACAGCACTTCTAGCAATATTGTTAAAACCGTCTGAACTTTTTGAAAAAATTTAACATAAAACGAATATCATCTTAGTCTAATTATTACTCGTAACATAATTTTATAATAATTAAATTTTTAAATGCGATTTACAACTCATTAAAGTACTATTATATTGGATAAAAACACTATAAATGACATTACTTTTTCATCTTCTCGTATTAAATATTCCATGTATACATAAAATAGTAATTTATAAATTCATTAAACTTTTTCTTATCATAATCAAATTGTTAGAAACTGTGCAATAAAAATGATTAATAATAAAAAGTTACATCAAAAGTTTCCAATGATATCAGTTATCATTGAAAGTAATCGTCATAAAAAATATTTTTATATTTTTTCAATTTTCACTATTTACGTAATAAATTCTGCAATTTATTACGTAGTTTTATTACTTTTAATTACCGTGTGTGTGTATGTATGTACTGTACAGTACATATATATAGCCTATATAGTGAAATATCATTAAGAGATAGGAATCTTAAAAAATGTAATCAGGTTATGAAGTTCTACTAAATTCAAAAAATGTCAATCCCTAAAGCAATGCAAATAATAATTTTACATGAACTCAAATGGAAAAAGTTAAATAAGTCAACATTTAATAGTCGATTCTCCAATCCTTTACGAATAAATATCCTTAATCTCACCTTTTTTTATTATTATTAAATTGGAAAAAATTTCGTAAAAATTGCTGTTTTTTCGTATCAAATTAAGCAAACAATTTTTAAAAAGTAGATTATTTTTACAATGATTATTGTAGTTTTATTTTATAATTGCTTTGAAGCTATCGACAAAATATTAGAACCTTCTAATTTGATACAATTCTCTTTAAATATAATCAAAATTCGTTATTTGATAACTAAAAAAACTGTTGGTGAGAAAGGAAATGCAATTGAATGTGTGTGCTTTAAATGACATTGCCTTAGATATTTGAAATTTATTAAATATTCATTTATTCTGAGAATAAAAAATCTAATTGTGTAAATAAACAATCGGGTTTGGTTATATTTATTCCACATACCATCGCCGTTTTCTGATATATTTGGTAGGTAACCTGTCATTATCTCACAACGTGTTCTAAAACAACGAAGACGGGAGGTGCTTTTAGGTTCGTGATCTCTCGGCATTAGTCTACGATTTCTTCACCTACTGTTATTATCGACGTCTTACGTCTGCGGGACGATGTCGAGTAAGATAAACTACTTCTGTTTGCAATTCGTCTTTCTCTGAAGGTGCCCCCGGGCAACGAATGTGACATATTGTAGATTTTTATTCATCCTACTTACTAAAGGTAGAGAGACCAGCGTAGAAGAAAAATAAAAAGCCGTAATTTCCTTTTCAAAACGTTTGTTTTGTAAAGTAGTCGAAGCCTTCATTAACACTAATAATAGTTATTTAACTATTTACAGCTGGAGTAATAAAAAAATCCCATTCGTTTCTACTAAACTCTACGCTTATAGAAACTGTGTTGTAAGAAAGCCATCTAAATTCTAAAGGTTATTATTTTTTTTAATTAATTTTATTTAAGAACGAGCTTATAATTATTAATTATTCAGACAATACTTACGGAGATTTCTTAAAAATGAAACCGGTCATTCCATTAAGTCAACGGTTTTCAATTCGTAGAAGAAAACATCGAATAAATGGATGAGGCGATATTATTAAAAACTGATACTGTTACAGTTTATTACGGAAGGGCGGGAGAGGTTGACCCACTGACCTTTTACAATTCGTTGATCTCTTCGATAATTATTGGATGAAGAATATAATTAGAAGATTTCTTTATATCTATGCTTCTCTGATCAACAGAAACGTGTACATTAGTCGAAAACTAGAAACAAATGATGAAAAACTTGTTATTTATGACTGTCATCTAAATTTTTTGGCCGAAGACTGAGGGCAAAATGCCAATTAGGTCAAATTGTTTTTAGAACGTATCAGGGAAAAGGGGGAAACGGTGGTCAGTCTTTGCGAGGGATGGCACAGAATCATTAATCGACTTTCTTTTCCATTTCAAGGAGTTATCTTTATAAATTTCATTATATTCTTTTATCAGTTTTTTTTTTTTTCATTTGTTTCAGAAGCTTTCTATCATTCAAGGTAATGTATTATATAAAAATTTAGATAGCTCGTTTGTTAATATTCTCTTTATACCCTTTACAGATAATATTTCTTGTAATTTTGAAGATAACGCTTAATAAATAGAAAGATATAAGAAAAATTATTAGATTATAATTGCTGTTACCCATATTTAAATTTTTACAAAAGAAGATTGTTTTTCATGCAATCTGTTATATAGGATATTGTAATTAATGAACCGATTTTCTTTGCAGTATTAGCTGGTTTTAAAAATTACAATTTATTAATATTTTTATTTAAAAAATTATTCTCGGTATCATTATCGTAGCGATCTAATGCTATTCTTCGAAAGGTTATCTCTTTTATCCTAAAGCCAGAGAACAATTTTAATGAGATATAAATATTGAAATAATTAGGATTGTTATAATACATTAATTACTTCAACAAGTACAGTAGTCAGTAACATTAATTAAACTTTTATTCATTATTTACCTAAATCAAAAGAAATTTATCTTAACCTATAGGCTATATATATACGTATATAAATTATTTTGCCTGACATAATTAAGCATTTTCTATTTCAAAAATATTATATAATCGATTATAATTGTAACTAAAAACAAAATATTTTAATTTTTGAATTAAAAACTCATTCTTTTTATTTTTAAAGAGTACGTATTTTATATGATTCTAAATTTTCTGAGGACTGAAAAAATACAATGCTTAAAAGCTTAAATTTAATCATCTAGAATAAATTAATGCTCCAAGTTAACAAATTTAATAAACGCAAGAGACGAGAGCATTCTTTGTTATTTTTCGTGTGAATAAACTTCAAATTTGTACCAATATAGGCCTATATGTAATTAATACAGTAGGACCGAAATGAGTAAGACATCATTTGAGCCGTAAAGTTTTTGCATAAATTGATTCTGTTTAGATGTAACTAAGAAATACACACAACTGCTGTAGAATAATTCGATGCACTTGCTAAGTAACAATAGGAAAGAGATAATAGATTTTTATCTCACGAAATATTTATTAAAATTGATTCCTTTATCTCCAAATCCTTTATATTTTGTGACACAGCGACTTTATTCGCACGCAATTTTAAAGCAACAGTGTTTCTTTAAACGAGTGGATATGGAAAATAAAGTGAGACGAGTTAACGACGTCTACAGGGGTATAAATTGGGGATATAAAAGTAGTCTATCGATTACTAATAATGACAAAAATAAAATATTCTTTATTTATTATAATATTATATCGTAAACTTTGATTAAATTAATTTGTTAATATTATTACAGAAACATTTGAACAATTGTCAATCTGCTTTCGAATTATAGCTTATATTTTAGAATAAATGCGATTTGAAATCAATAATTTCCGACGAATAATTAGATTTTAGAAAAATAATATAGTTTTTATTAGTTTCATTTATACATGCCAATTGCGAAAGTCAATATTATGAATTGCATTCTTGAATCTCTGCGTATTCGTCTTATACAAAGTGCAATAAGTGCAATCTTAGTATTTCTTGCACATTCTGTACAGTACTTATAGTTCTATAACACATTTTATACATTGGATTTAAAATGAATGTTTCTGTAATTTTGTACGTATATTATTCTGAAGGCCTAATCCTTGCCAGAGAATACGGCCCCGTATACAATTATTATTAAATAAATAAATTCGGTATTTTTACATAAATATAAATGCACTGTACTTATTTGTTTACAGTATAAATACATTCGTATGAAAAATAACCGATTTTTATTTATATCGTAATTTGATGCGGATATATGTAACTAATGTTTATTTTACGTCCTCTGTCGTGCATAATAAAGTGCTTAATTCAAAAATGTAACCGCCTTCTCCGTGAAAGCCGTATAGAAGGCGTTTACATTTTTGAATTTAACACTTTATTACGTACGACAGAGGACGTAAAATAAACCTAACTTATATATAACTTTGCACTATATAAGTTATATAGTCTATACTGTATATGCCTATATAGGCCTATTCACTACAGGAAATTTAAAATAATACATACCGAGTCTAAGTTTGTTTTTGCGACATTATTATTTGTATTATAATATATATATATATACTTTTTAATTTTGAAGAAAATAACAACACAATAAAATCTCTTTTAGTAACTAAAGTATTAAAAACTTAGTGTGATAAGCATTTTGTTTTAAAATTATGCTGTTTTAAATGCACAGAATTAAACATTATAAGCGTTGTTATAATTACCGAAAATAAATTGTCTGTACAAACGAATACATTAACCAAATTTAAAACGAAGCACTAAATTTGACTGTTAAACTAACAATTCGTTTTTACTATTTCGTCAATTAGACATCATCTATATTCAAGAGCTTTACGAATTCGTTATAAAATTTATAACATGAAATATTTGTAAAGCAATTAAATAGTTCAAAACAATAAATCTTTATCTAAAAATATTCTAAGTTAAAATATAATTCTGTTAAATTAACTATTGACATTATATTTATTTAAAACAAGAAAAGATATAACAAGAAAATGGATCAAAACCGAAAACATTATTTCTTATTTATCATCGATAGAAATATCTTTAAATAATATTATTCCAATAAGATAAATAAGAATTCGTGTAGCATTGGGCTGTGACATTATCATTATCTGCGATGTACAGTACTGTACAGTACACGAGGATGCGTCATTAGACAATCACCTGTTTTTAGCTTCTTACAAGGAAGGCGTGGGATCGCCATATTGGAAGTTCTGTGTTGTGATGTTTAGGAGCTGAGAGATATTTTGTCGATTTTAGAGAGTTACCGAGTGCCGCTAGATAATTTCGTGGAGTTGTTTTGTAAAGAAGAGAAAAGGATTGATTCGGTTTTTTTAATGGGATGCGGCAACGAAATACTCGGGCGAGCTAACAAGAGGTATGACTACCAGGGATACTTTCTATAAGAAACTGACCCCTGTTTAGATTTTAGACGTGTGAAAAAACCCGGAAAACTCTATGAGGCCGATTCGTTGGTGAGGCGTAAACCCGCGACTAACTGCTAGTACTCAATGTTTTTATCCACTCGGCCACTGGTGGACAAAAGAAAAAGAAAGGTAAGTGTTGATAAAGGTACTGTACCTTTATCAAATATTAATTGAGACAAGGAGCTTTAATATAAAGGTAAGTGTTATTATTTCTGTTGATAGAATGTACTGTATGTACAGTACCAAATATGTAAATAAACCATATAACACCAATGTGTTATCATCATATTTTGTTCAATGTGTTCAATTACATTTATGTGTCACATAGCGGTCGAGTAGTACGGGATAGTCCAGTTTAACATTTCGACGCAAATTTTGACGGCTCTGTTAATTGTTTCGGGTGAAAAATAGAGAGAAGACACCCATAGGAAAAGAAAAGAGGTAAATGGACGGTCAACATCATCTCACGTACTTCGAAACAACTCCACGTCCGCTACCATACAAAAGTGTACTACAGACATTGTTCCCATTCCAACAAATGTGGCTACACAGATCAGTAAGAAACGACGCGAACAAAAAAGTGAAATTCTTACTTCCAGCCCGTACAAACGCCAACTCGAGGAAAAAATATGACTTTTAGTTTCCTAGTTTCGATACAGGACGGAAGGAAGCGGGTTTAGACAAGTAAATGAAGTTCAGCCTTCATCTCTCAGTTTCATGTTAAACAAGAAAACACGACTAATTCATCATTTCTGGCGAGAACTTTGAGGAAAATTGTATCCAATGTGTTTTGTGAAAATTGTATCAACGTCGAAGGCGAACCTACGTTCTATCACCATAATGTTTGCAGAAACAGGTAAACAATAACCGAGAAAACCTTGGAAGAACGAGACTGTACGATATTTCCCGCCAATTTTTGAAATTCAAAAATATAACATGTTACAAGTTTCCAAAAATGCTGGATCACTTATTTCTACCGAACCACAAACTTGTACAGTACCTGTAAGTGCAGAAATCTTATTGTCCGGTACTAAACTTTCTCTAACTGGGAATTCTGTATAGAATTTCAACAAAAGTTTTAAAAAGAGCTTTAATAGCTTAGGGATTTTATTTGAAATTGATTGGATCGATTTAGATTGTGTCAGATTTTACGTTAGTCATTTCGTTTCACAATGTACTGTACCTGTACAGTACAGTACCTAATCTAATATTAAATCAAAAGATAGTGTAAAATAATATGTAACCGTTTAAATTACATTAATTGATTAAAATTTTTTAATATATTATTAATAAATGTGTTTAACCAGAGCTCAGAATAAGCAGAGTTTTCTCTCTCTCTCTCTCTCTTTCTTCATTATGATTACTTGACTAATAAAGAGATTAATAAAAGAATTAATAAAAAAATAATAAATGAATTAATAAAATGATAAATTTAATTTATTTTAATAAATAAATAAATAATAAATTTATTTTTCTTTGAATAAGTAAAGCAATAATTTTCTGAAAGCTTTTTTGAAGGTTTATAAATAATTATTTTAAAACATTAATTTTAAAAGTTTTAAATGAGATTTATGATTTTAATTTTTTCTGTTATTATTTAAAATAAACATAATAATCATAATTGTCAATTTATAGAGGTTTGCTAGCAGGCTTACCAATGATTTATATTATATTATGTTATATAAACTGTTAAAGTTATTTACTTAGATTACATTAATATTTTATTGGCTCGTATTTTAATATAGGTCCAATAATTTTAATGATCAAATGATTTTTTGTGTCTTCAAAACCATTAATTTCAATTTAGTTTTTTTTTTGTAATGCCTACTCTACATAAATAGACCTTGAGGCAATTCAATTCTCACATTAGTTTATGTAATAATTTATTGGGAGAAGATTGCTTTCGGGTTCAAAACAAGCTGAATATTTATATCGCTTATACTCGTTCCTTACGTGTATAATACAATTAAAGCTTTGAAAAGAACATTCTTTTCGTAGTCGTTTTACTTCATATTTCCGCATACAAAACTATTTCTATATTATTATTAATGACGACATTCTTAACAGATTCATTTATTATATCACTTAATAATTAACCAATTTACGTAAGTTTATATACATTCAAGATTTTGACATATATGTGTATACAATATAAGAAATTTCAAATTTAATTTTCGTGTAATTCGCTCATAATTTAGTTCTATAAATCAAAGCAATTCTATTTTGTAAAAATTTACGATGGGTTTTTACTAATATTAACTTTATTTCGTGATATGGAAGACATGTTCGAATCTTTATATTTATATTATACAGGCTTGTAATTGTTTCAGAAATAAGCTAATCTTTAAAAACATGTTTAACAGCCACATTTTAGATATACTTTTATTTATTACAGATCAAAAGTTTCGACTTCAAAAAGTAGCATATTAATGATTTAAGAATGGAAATACAAATTGCTTATTTTCACTGTCTGATATTGGTGATAATTTATAATAAAACTATTAAATATTCTGATTAATCGGAGAATATATGTTCGCTTAACGAGCTGAATCGTATCACTTACAATCTAATAAGCACACTTTTTGGCGATTAATTAAAGTAACATGTAAAGCAGTAACTATAGTAACGTTATTAATATAGTTATGATTTTCAAAGTAGTAAAATTCATGAAAATATCCAAATTTTCTTGGTTTAGATCTAAAGATACGTCAATAAATAGCTTTAGATTTTATCCGGGGCAAAATATAGATTAAGTTCTATGCACCTTATGTTAACTATTCTTTTATTTTTCTTTGATAAAATATATTAATTAATCATTTAATTTTTCTCTACAAAAGAGCAACTGAACAATAAAATTATTGTTAATATGCTGGAATAACAATATTTATTTTGAATTTTAAATTAATTATGATCACATTAACATAATCGATTTATGTTCTCCGTAAGTGATTACTTTATTACTTAATTTAAAATTTAAATATAACGAGTTGGCTTTATAAATAAATTTCTACATGAAAAATCACTTTTACAAATGTATTTATTAAAATTTCAATCAATATTAACATATTGCGTATTAGCAAATTTACATTTAAATAAATATATCAACACTAAATGGGATCGGAAAATAAATAAAATCACCCAAGCTAATTAACGATAATCTAGATAAACTAGATCCACTGAGTTTCACTTTATTTCACAAGGATATCACCCAAAGGAATCTAACGATAATTATAATGATGGTTTAAACATAAGTATTTTTTTTAATCGAATTACTTTTTTTCTTTTTATTATCTTAATCAGAATGTCAATTTTTATGTCAACAGACGAGATAAAAAACAGCAACGAGCATTAATATGCATTCTTCACGCCGCATAAATTGTAAGTTATATGGTTGGACACCTTACTTTTAAATATTTGATTATCTTAATTAATAGACATCTGGCGAGAAAATGTTTCCTTTTAGGACTTTTCGAATAAAGACATTCCTTCTAAGTTATTAAAATCAGTAAAACTGAATTCACATTATTAACACTAATGGAATTAGAAATTAAAACGACAAATTTGCAGTGTTGGCGAGAGTCGATGCCTTAAGGTAGGTGTTATCTACACGCGTTACCTGTCAGTAGACGGGTATATAGGGTGCAGGTGTAAGCGAAGAAGCTTGATTTATCCTTCTGTATGATCTGTCAGGTCAAATAGAAAACCCGCTTTCCGTTTGTGGCACAACGTATTATGTCATCCTGTGGGACAGGTTACAGCAAAAAGATCTCTGTCCTGTTATCAACTCTTCTCCGAAACAATCGAGTATTTTTCTTTCGTCGTTCTTTCTACCGGTTACTTAAATTACTGTTTATAAGAGGAATATACTTTAGTAATTTAGTAAGTCGTTACTAATTAGCAATGGAACTAAAATTATAATTCTCCACTGCTTTCTACTATATTAAATTCTATATTATTCTAATATTAAAATTATATTGATAATTAAGCGACTGAAATGTACTCGGAGAAAAATACAGATAAAAGTTTTATTGCCTGTTTTATTAAGGTTGAACGATTCTACTACATTTCAGTAAAGATTTCCGAATAAGAATAAAGTTATAGCATTTTTTTATCAGAACCCGATATTATTTAATGACAGCCATTTTTTCCCTTCCTTTTATTTGTAGCCCACCGAAGAAAGAGAAGTATCGTTGATGCAAACAGCATTCCAGCTCTTATTATGCTTGAGGCACAGGTAAGCAGGTGGTTGCATTGAAACCTCAAGGCTAAGTCGCTTTGATCGGCACAAAAACGAGGAAAATATCGCTCCGCGATTAATCATTTACATTCTATGAGAACACTATTCATTAGAATACAAGAAGTTGGAACAGAATCACCTTACATAAATCTCTACTTGAAAATGATAAATCTCTAGGAATAGTAATGACCGCTACAACACGGTTTAATAATATTTTATAGAATGGTTTCTTGTTTCCAGCATAGGTTATAAGTAGGCCTGTCTTTGAATAAATAGAGTATTGTTATAAAGCTATTAAATCTTATTTGAATATTTTCTTTCGTGGAATTTTGCGCGCACCGTTTTGCTGGGTAAATCAAACAAAATGCGATTATAATCAAATAAATGTAATAAGTTTTGGATAGAGCATACGATGTTAACGCACTTACAATTAAATAGCAGAGAAACAGACCATCTGATACAAATTAATGCAAACATTTAAGATATAAAACATCTTGTAACTATTTTTCACACTCCTTTTCCTTTTAGTGTTTTGAAAATTTTTAAAAATATGTTTCATCACTTTGAGAAGTTGTTAGCTATTACAATTACTATTTTGTTTTTAGTTTACGACTGACTATTTTAAAATGATTGTAAACAAAAAGTAAATGTCATTAACATACTCTTAGTTATATCGATAATAATCTTTACTCGGTATTATAAATTATATTTAAAACGTTAACATTAAACCAATTTGTGTTTTAAATTATTCATAAGTCATATAGGACCACTATATTAAAATTAACTTTTTAAACTGGAAAAAATTATCTCACAAGGATTAAAGAAAAATTACTGAAATATAATTTAAATCTTTTCGTTTATTTGTAATTAAAATATAATTTTATTTTTAACTTTGCAAACACGTACAGTATATCCATTCGAAATATTTAAAGAACTACAATAAATGTCGAAGTTTTACGACGAGAAATTTTCCACTGAATTCTTTTTTGCTCGGGTTACTTATTCTAACATAATAATTGATGAGCAAACCGAACTAACAATTTCTTTTCTACTCAGTTAGATATAATAAGCTTACTGGAGGCTACATACTCAAAATGACTTCGCCATTAAAAGTCTAACTAGATCCTTTGTAATCGAAGACATTGTTCGCAAGACAGACTTCTTTTTGAATGGAATATTTCCCCGAGGCATGCAATTCTCATTCCAGTAATGCCAGAACAAAACGCTCTTATTAGTGAATCCGTGACGACATCTTACATAAAACGGATATCACGTCATTATTTATGGAACTTAAAATAATACTTTACGCTTTTAAATTTTAATGAAATATATAAAATCTATGAGTTTACAAAATGGCATTTTGAAAAATACTTACCAGACTAAACATAAACGAATATAGTTATATATTCAAAAAATTTTCCGTCGTCCAAAAGTACGATGTGTCATATTGTCGCGTGGGTAACACACGCAATATAGAGAGAGAGCAACTAATGAAAAGTGTAACGTGTATCGTAGAGAAGTAAATCATTAGTAGAGCCGACCCAGTTAGATCTAGAACCATGGGTCGGGTGGGGCGAACGATTCCGCCCAGAGTATCATAGAGTGGGATCTCTTCCTTACACTCGTGACTCACGAGCGTCGGAGAGCCCAGAAGGCGAAGAAGAATTACTTTCCACTTTTCTCCCGTTAGATTTCGCTATCAAATTCGGTTTGTGGAGCGATTTCTGCCGATAGAAAATAGTCTATTCTTTCCGAATTTCAAAGATACTGTGCTATACAGTACTGTACAGTACATATAAGATTTCGGAAACTTAAATTGTACTGTACAGTGCATTGTAAAGTATAAGAATAACGATGCTTATCGTTTCGTAAAGTGTAAGTAATATGTCCGAGAGGATTATTTTAAAAAATAAATCCGAAACACCAGGAACTTTTCAATTTCATTCATAAAGTTAACCGACACGACATAAAAGTACCGAAACGAAAATATTTAAACTCTCGTTTGTGGATGACAGGCAACCCACAAACTTTAACGTGTCAGATGAAAGATAAAACCCTGTAAGCTTATATTTTCTATCACTCCAGTACAATAGAATATAACAATGATGGTTTGAAGTGTAACAATGAAGTGGTCATACATCATCTCACGTCAGAAGTGTATAGTTGGAGTGTTATGTGTGGGATGTCAGTGCACTAGTTCGTGATCACGAGATGCTCGCGTTATTTCGGATCGGTACGGGCATTTGAGAAAAATTCACGACCCCCCTCCTATGTTTGGGTGGAGAGAACAACAGAGAGTTTTATAGGCCACGTGGGCAACTAATACGGACGTAGGATTGACGTGAAATTTAGGCGTCATTTTATCAAAACCATTTATCACTTTGAGTATAGAATTAAAATCACTTTGATCTTTCTTGAAATATATTTCCTTCAGTTCGTTTAATTCTTTACATTTGATTTTACATTTCCGTATCTCTTCCTTCACACATAATTCTTAAACCAAAATTTATAATATTTATAATCAATAACTTGTATAGACATATTTTGATATTCGAGATGATGAAAAAGAAAATATAATGTAAACGTCTCAATAATATCTGAATTATAATATAAATACTCTGCGGAAAATGGAGTAGCCTATATAATAATAGATAAAGGTGTAAGAGATATCTGCAAGCGTGAAGAACAACGTTTTACAAACGTAAACTATAATTAAAAACTACAACTTTATATTTAAAATCTTGAATAAAAGTTATTTAAAATAGAAAATTATAACTTCTGATTGTATAAAATAAAGAATAATAAAGGCAATATACATTAAATTGAAGAGTATCGACCATATTTCTATTTGAAAGATGGAGGAATATATGCAGGTGGATCAGGTGTATAATTTGTCAAAAGTTGCTGTCAGTTGGGCTTAACCTTCATTGTTGTTCCAGACACGTATTCTTACTAATTCTTATCATATTTTCCTCGTAGCAATAATAAGCATTTCGGTGATACTAAATATTTTAGGATTCTTTATTGACCGCAGTAAATCTTTTGCGTTATTATTTAACTTTCTTGATGTGTGGGCTGCAGATCTTCCTTAAAAATATTTTTATTTTTTAAATTTTTCATTTACCCGTTTCTATAATCTTTATTGGTATTTTTACGACTAAAGAATTGTTAATTTAATTTCCGTAAGTTGTTACCGATAAACTTCTTTCGACGAGCATTGTTCTTTAAAATATGTTTGTCATGTCCAAAGGACAAAATAATCAAACAAAATTTTAATTGACTTCCTTTAAATTTATAAGCATAGGCATAATGTTTTTAGGCACATGACTTGAATTTACTAAATATTTCTTTGTAATTAATTAATGAGAGTTAAATAAATCACGTTTTAAAAATAAAGAACTAAACATTCGACTTTAATTTAATGTTCTTAGAAGATAATTTCATTACGTAATAAAATTATTCCCTAAGAATTTAAGAAAGTTTATATGTTATAAACTTCTCAAATATAATATATTTTTATAATACTGTATTATGTAATTAATAAGTTTATACAGTAACACAAGTCTTCTTTAATTTGAGTATAAATGTTAAAGCATAGATCTATAAATACAGTTTTCTATAAGTTTAACTGCAGATAATATATTATATAATACCAGAAACATTAATTAAAATTTTTAATAATTATTTAAAATTATTTTTAAAAAGATACTTAATATTAAAAGAATATTTTAAACAAACTCATTACTCCTAAATATTATTTTATTTAAAGATATAATCAAATTAAAATATATTATTAAAAATATTTTAAATTCGCTTGATAAAATTTACTATTTACGGTCAACTTGTAAATTAAATTTGATATTTATTACTGTACTAAAACTGTATTTATTTAACTTTCTTGGTGTGTGGGCTGCCTTATAAATATTTTTCTTTTTTAAAGTTTTCATTTAAATTCTTCGTATCTTTTATGAAATAAATTATGTAAAGTCATAATAAGAAAATGATATAAAATTAGTAACTGATAGAGTAAGAGAAAGCCGATCGAAGAATAATAACTTCTCAACATTCTTGGAAATTGCCAAATTGGCCAATAAAATTTTTTATAAATTTCATTATTTTTTGTAATAAAAATAAAATAGAATTTTGACAGTTCAAATATTTTTTATTTGAATTTAAAATAAAATCCGAATATTCTATTTGTTTAAATTATCCTGTTTTATAAATGGATAAATTATTATAAGCGTCAAAATTTCTTTATTCGACTCTTCCTAATTTTTCAAAAGAGAAATTTTAGTAAGATGGATGACTACGAGAGTCATCGAGAGACACTATCCACATTACTAATTGTCTGTATTGTCAACAAATCAATAACGCCGATTACAACAACCATTATTTCTAATTAGCAGATGTTATTTAATTAGAGACATATTCTGATTATACCTATTAATTAATATTTAACAGTTTTTCTAGATGTTTTATTACTTCAGAACATAGTCGATACGCAAAATGCTCAAATATTCTCTATAGGAAGAACTCAAATGTACAAAAACGATGTTTTTAATAGATTATATCGGTGCAATTTGTGCTTCTACGAGTACAGTACAATGACTTTAAATACCGGCTTGCGTATATTTTCAGTCACTCGGCACATCCAATTCTAAATCTTTTGATAAAATTCAACTAACAAAATGAAAATTTCTATATTTTTATTTTATAAAATTATTTAAAAAACGAATTCGTATGCCTCGGAAATTGAATGTAAACCTAATAATAATCGAATAGTCTCATAAGTTTATATATGAGGTTGTTTGAGGCGATAAGTTTGATAATCATTCTCCAAGAATGATTTAAAGAGCGTAAATTAACATTAAACAAAACAAAAACACTAATTAGAAGTAAAAAATTTCAAGGGAATGATAACATAAAAGCTAACAAAATAAGCCTATTACGTTTTATAAATTCAGAAAGCATTAAATAAATTAGAGTAAATTCCTTTATTCGTTATTAATTTTAATACATTAAACTGATTTTAAAAATTTATATAATTTTAATGATTTACTGAGCTTTTTATTTATCTGAATTAGAAATAAAATTATTAAACAAACAACATAAAATATAATAATCTATAAATAATTTTGTTGTCAATAGTCTAATGAATGAAAAGATTCATTAAATACACTTTGTTTTCCAGTAAATATATTTTACTAGAAAACAAAGTGGAACTGGAAATAGTTTACAAATGAATTTATTCAACAATAAATTGAATTTAAAAAATTATAAATTCGGAAAGATATATATTAAAATAAAATAATTATAATTATTTTTTTCCACGGAATGTTTTCGTAATCTCGGAGGAATATATATATATACGTTTAGATAGATAAAAGAAAAGATTAGTTGTTATATCATGTAATTTGGATTTAAACTTTTACACACAATGATGTAAACCAGTGATTCTCAAACTTTTTCGATCCACCGCCCCCTTTGTTCCATAAAGTTATACCCAACGCCCCCTAACCCATTTTCTCTGGTGTGAGAAAAGGATTGGAAATATTCTTAGGAAAACTTTTCTATAAATCTCACACTTTGTGCCCTTACTGTACATTGTTCTCATCATCTGGAAACCATTAAACGCAATGTTTCCTCTTATCAGCCCCAATTTTGCCTTTGGTCACCGTTCAATACCCTGCCTCTATCATAGATCTATTCATCGCGCCAGAAGGGGGCGTTATTGCTTACTTTGAGAAACGCTGAGCTAAAATAAAAGTCAATGTGTTAGAAATATTCAAGTTGTGACCTTCAATAAAAAATAAAAAATATATAAAATGTCAACATTTTATATATATTCCGTCGAATTTTTATATATAGAATTTGTCTGCCGTCGCCCCTCTATATTTCCTTAACGCCCCCCAATTCTCTTTGAGCCTTCTACTGCCCCCCTGAAAGCCTCCAGCGCCCACAAGGGGGCGTTATCGCCCACTTTGAGAAACGCTGATGTAAACAAACATTATTATTTTCGCATTCAAAATTGTCTAACTACTTGACTATTTTTTGTATAAGATTAAACTACTTTTCCTTATAAAGGGATAAATTATGCCAAGAATTATGTCTACAGTTTTTCACGTTATATGCAACTTTATGTAAGCATAAAGTATTGCATTTTAACTGCTTCTTCAATGCATTTATATAACTATCTTAATCGGTGGTATTTTATAAGGTACTGTACAGTACAGTACTTACCTTCACGCGTTATCGATTTAATTTATTTTTAAATCTAAATAAAACTTTCGTTTTAATAATTTAAAAATATTTATTAAATGAGCAATTCGTAAATAAAAAAAATAACATTTTTTTTAGTTATTTTAAATTTAAAAAATACGAAGTAGATGTTTAAAAATGTCATAAATAACGGTTACAATGCTTTAAAATAGGGAATGTATAAATGTAGATTATCAATAAAATAATCGGTCTACGCGTACACAAAAATGTCGAAATTTAACATTTTTTTCAGACTTTAATTAGATGTTTTCAAAAAGATTGATCATCAAATAGTTTACAATAATAATAAAAGTGTATATAAAAAACTTGGACCGATTTCAAACACGGCAAATAACATATTCTAGAAGAAAGGAGATAAACAAGAGCTATCCTCCTCTAAAGCTTGTCACGACCGATCCTCCCACTTACATTTCAGCATTTCCGATCGATCGTCCCTCCTCCTATGCTTTTCCTCCAATCGTGTATCGAAATGGGCATATCCAGTTATTTGATATAATGCAATTAACCCAGTTCCATATTATAAAGTAAGAACATTTTAAACACAGTTTGACCTTTGAGACAATAATTAACTTGCTTTCCACACAATTTTATCTTTTTAAATTCTTATCTTTTTACTTTTTTATTAATGTTTTAAAAATGATTTTTATATAAAAATATTATTATCATAATTTTAATNTTGTCAATTTATAGAGGTTTGCTAGCAGGCTTACCAATGATTTATATTATATTATGTTATATAAACTGTTAAAGTTATTTACTTAGATTACATTAATATTTTATTGGCTCGTATTTTAATATAGGTCCAATAATTTTAATGATCAAATGATTTTTTGTGTCTTCAAAACCATTAATTTCAATTTAGTTTTTTTTTTGTAATGCCTACTCTACATAAATAGACCTTGAGGCAATTCAATTCTCACATTAGTTTATGTAATAATTTATTGGGAGAAGATTGCTTTCGGGTTCAAAACAAGCTGAATATTTATATCGCTTATACTCGTTCCTTACGTGTATAATACAGTTAAAGCTTTGAAAAGAACATTCTTTTCGTAGTCGTTTTACTTCATATTTCCGCATACAAAACTATTTCTATATTATTATTAATGACGACATTCTTAACAGATTCATTTATTATATCACTTAATAATTAACCAATTTACGTAAGTTTATATACATTCAAGATTTTGACATATATGTGTATACAATATAAGAAATTTCAAATTTAATTTTCGTGTAATTCGCTCATAATTTAGTTCTATAAATCAAAGCAATTCTATTTTGTAAAAATTTACGATGGGTTTTTACTAATATTAACTTTATTTCGTGATATGGAAGACATGTTCGAATCTTTATATTTATATTATACAGGCTTGTAATTGTTTCAGAAATAATCTAATCTTTAAAAACATGTTTAACAGCCACATTTTAGATATACTTTTATTTATTACAGATCAAAAGTTTCGACTTCAAAAAGTAGCATATTAATGATTTAAGAATGGAAATACAAATTGCTTATTTTCACTGTCTGATATTGGTGATAATTTATAATAAAACTATTAAATATTCTGATTAATCGGAGAATATATGTTCGCTTAACGAGCTGAATCGTATCACTTACAATCTAATAAGCACACTTTTTGGCGATTAATTAAAGTAACATGTAAAGCAGTAACTATAGTAACGTTATTAATATAGTTATGATTTTCAAAGTAGTAAAATTCATGAAAATATCCAAATTTTCTTGGTTTAGATCTAAAGATACGTCAATAAATAGCTTTAGATTTTATCCGGGGCAAAATATAGATTAAGTTCTATGCACCTTATGTTAACTATTCTTTGATTTTCTTTGATTAAATATATTAATTAATCATTTAATTTTTCTCTACAAAAGAGCAACTGAACAATAAAATTATTGTTAATATGCTGGAATAACAATATTTATTTTGAATTTTAAATTAATTATGATCACATTAACATAATCGATTTATGTTCTCCGTAAGTGATTACTTTATTACTTAATTTAAAATTTAAATATAACGAGTTGGCTTTATAAATAAATTTCTACATGAAAAATCACTTTTACAAATGTATTTATTAAAATTTCAATCAATATTAACATATTGCGTATTAGCAAATTTACATTTAAATAAATATATCAACACTAAATGGGATCGGAAAATAAATAAAATCACCCAAGCTAATTAACGATAATCTAGATAAACTAGATCCACTGAGTTTCACTTTATTTCACAAGGATATCACCCAAAGGAATCTAACGATAATTATAATGATGGTTTAAACATAAGTATTTTTTTTAATCGAATTACTTTTTTTCTTTTTATTATCTTAATCAGAATGTCAATTTTTATGTCAACAGACGAGATAAAAAACAGCAACGAGCATTAATATGCATTCTTCACGCCGCATAAATTGTAAGTTATATGGTTGGACACCTTACTTTTAAATATTTGATTATCTTAATTAATAGACATCTGGCGAGAAAATGTTTCCTTTTAGGACTTTTCGAATAAAGACATTCCTTCTAAGTTATTAAAATCAGTAAAACTGAATTCACATTATTAACACTAATGGAATTAGAAATTAAAACGACAAATTTGCAGTGTTGGCGAGAGTCGATGCCTTAAGGTAGGTGTTATCTACACGCGTTACCTGTCAGTAGACGGGTATATAGGGTGCAGGTGTAAGCGAAGAAGCTTGATTTATCCTTCTGTATGATCTGTCAGGTCAAATAGAAAACCCGCTTTCCGTTTGTGGCACAACGTATTATGTCATCCTGTGGGACAGGTTACAGCAAAAAGATCTCTGTCCTGTTATCAACTCTTCTCCGAAACAATCGAGTATTTTTCTTTCGTCGTTCTTTCTACCGGTTACTTAAATTACTGTTTATAAGAGGAATATACTTTAGTAATTTAGTAAGTCGTTACTAATTAGCAATGGAACTAAAATTATAATTCTCCACTGCTTTCTACTATATTAAATTCTATATTATTCTAATATTAAAATTATATTGATAATTAAGCGACTGAAATGTACTCGGAGAAAAATACAGATAAAAGTTTTATTGCCTGTTTTATTAAGGTTGAACGATTCTACTACATTTCAGTAAAGATTTCCGAATAAGAATAAAGTTATAGCATTTTTTTATCAGAACCCGATATTATTTAATGACAGCCATTTTTTCCCTTCCTTTTATTTGTAGCCCACCGAAGAAAGAGAAGTATCGTTGATGCAAACAGCATTCCAGCTCTTATTATGCTTGAGGCACAGGTAAGCAGGTGGTTGCATTGAAACCTCAAGGCTAAGTCGCTTTGATCGGCACAAAAACGAGGAAAATATCGCTCCGCGATTAATCATTTACATTCTATGAGAACACTATTCATTAGAATACAAGAAGTTGGAACAGAATCACCTTACATAAATCTCTACTTGAAAATGATAAATCTCTAGGAATAGTAATGACCGCTACAACACGGTTTAATAATATTTTATAGAATGGTTTCTTGTTTCCAGCATAGGTTATAAGTAGGCCTGTCTTTGAATAAATAGAGTATTGTTATAAAGCTATTAAATCTTATTTGAATATTTTCTTTCGTGGAATTTTGCGCGCACCGTTTTGCTGGGTAAATCAAACAAAATGCGATTATAATCAAATAAATGTAATAAGTTTTGGATAGAGCATACGATGTTAACGCACTTACAATTAAATAGCAGAGAAACAGACCATCTGATACAAATTAATGCAAACATTTAAGATATAAAACATCTTGTAACTATTTTTCACACTCCTTTTCCTTTTAGTGTTTTGAAAATTTTTAAAAATATGTTTCATCACTTTGAGAAGTTGTTAGCTATTACAATTACTATTTTGTTTTTAGTTTACGACTGACTATTTTAAAATGATTGTAAACAAAAAGTAAATGTCATTAACATACTCTTAGTTATATCGATAATAATCTTTACTCGGTATTATAAATTATATTTAAAACGTTAACATTAAACCAATTTGTGTTTTAAATTATTCATAAGTCATATAGGACCACTATATTAAAATTAACTTTTTAAACTGGAAAAAATTATCTCACAAGGATTAAAGAAAAATTACTGAAATATAATTTAAATCTTTTCGTTTATTTGTAATTAAAATATAATTTTATTTTTAACTTTGCAAACACGTACAGTATATCCATTCGAAATATTTAAAGAACTACAATAAATGTCGAAGTTTTACGACGAGAAATTTTCCACTGAATTCTTTTTTGCTCGGGTTACTTATTCTAACATAATAATTGATGAGCAAACCGAACTAACAATTTCTTTTCTACTCAGTTAGATATAATAAGCTTACTGGAGGCTACATACTCAAAATGACTTCGCCATTAAAAGTCTAACTAGATCCTTTGTAATCGAAGACATTGTTCGCAAGACAGACTTCTTTTTGAATGGAATATTTCCCCGAGGCATGCAA
Source organism: Centruroides sculpturatus (assembly GCF_000671375.1). Taxonomy (NCBI): domain Eukaryota; kingdom Metazoa; phylum Arthropoda; class Arachnida; order Scorpiones; family Buthidae; genus Centruroides; species Centruroides sculpturatus. Next base: position 927,355 of record NW_019384361.1, on the reverse strand, counting down.
TTCTCATTCCAGTAATGCCAGAACAAAACGCTCTTATTAGTGAATCCGTGACGACATCTTACATAAAACGGATATCACGTCATTATTTATGGAACTTAAAATAATACTTTACGCTTTTAAATTTTAATGAAATATATAAAATCTATGAGTTTACAAAATGGCATTTTGAAAAATACTTACCAGACTAAACATAAACGAATATAGTTATATATTCAAAAAATTTTCCGTCGTCCAAAAGTACGATGTGTCATATTGTCGCGTGGGTAACACACGCAATATAGAGAGAGAGCAACTAATGAAAAGTGTAACGTGTATCGTAGAGAAGTAAATCATTAGTAGAGCCGACCCAGTTAGATCTAGAACCATGGGTCGGGTGGGGCGAACGATTCCGCCCAGAGTATCATAGAGTGGGATCTCTTCCTTACACTCGTGACTCACGAGCGTCGGAGAGCCCAGAAGGCGAAGAAGAATTACTTTCCACTTTTCTCCCGTTAGATTTCGCTATCAAATTCGGTTTGTGGAGCGATTTCTGCCGATAGAAAATAGTCTATTCTTTCCGAATTTCAAAGATACTGTGCTATACAGTACTGTACAGTACATATAAGATTTCGGAAACTTAAATTGTACTGTACAGTGCATTGTAAAGTATAAGAATAACGATGCTTATCGTTTCGTAAAGTGTAAGTAATATGTCCGAGAGGATTATTTTAAAAAATAAATCCGAAACACCAGGAACTTTTCAATTTCATTCATAAAGTTAACCGACACGACATAAAAGTACCGAAACGAAAATATTTAAACTCTCGTTTGTGGATGACAGGCAACCCACAAACTTTAACGTGTCAGATGAAAGATAAAACCCTGTAAGCTTATATTTTCTATCACTCCAGTACAATAGAATATAACAATGATGGTTTGAAGTGTAACAATGAAGTGGTCATACATCATCTCACGTCAGAAGTGTATAGTTGGAGTGTTATGTGTGGGATGTCAGTGCACTAGTTCGTGATCACGAGATGCTCGCGTTATTTCGGATCGGTACGGGCATTTGAGAAAAATTCACGACCCCCCTCCTATGTTTGGGTGGAGAGAACAACAGAGAGTTTTATAGGCCACGTGGGCAACTAATACGGACGTAGGATTGACGTGAAATTTAGGCGTCATTTTATCAAAACCATTTATCACTTTGAGTATAGAATTAAAATCACTTTGATCTTTCTTGAAATATATTTCCTTCAGTTCGTTTAATTCTTTACATTTGATTTTACATTTCCGTATCTCTTCCTTCACACATAATTCTTAAACCAAAATTTATAATATTTATAATCAATAACTTGTATAGACATATTTTGATATTCGAGATGATGAAAAAGAAAATATAATGTAAACGTCTCAATAATATCTGAATTATAATATAAATACTCTGCGGAAAATGGAGTAGCCTATATAATAATAGATAAAGGTGTAAGAGATATCTGCAAGCGTGAAGAACAACGTTTTACAAACGTAAACTATAATTAAAAACTACAACTTTATATTTAAAATCTTGAATAAAAGTTATTTAAAATAGAAAATTATAACTTCTGATTGTATAAAATAAAGAATAATAAAGGCAATATACATTAAATTGAAGAGTATCGACCATATTTCTATTTGAAAGATGGAGGAATATATGCAGGTGGATCAGGTGTATAATTTGTCAAAAGTTGCTGTCAGTTGGGCTTAACCTTCATTGTTGTTCCAGACACGTATTCTTACTAATTCTTATCATATTTTCCTCGTAGCAATAATAAGCATTTCGGTGATACTAAATATTTTAGGATTCTTTATTGACCGCAGTAAATCTTTTGCGTTATTATTTAACTTTCTTGATGTGTGGGCTGCAGATCTTCCTTAAAAATATTTTTATTTTTTAAATTTTTCATTTACCCGTTTCTATAATCTTTATTGGTATTTTTACGACTAAAGAATTGTTAATTTAATTTCCGTAAGTTGTTACCGATAAACTTCTTTCGACGAGCATTGTTCTTTAAAATATGTTTGTCATGTCCAAAGGACAAAATAATCAAACAAAATTTTAATTGACTTCCTTTAAATTTATAAGCATAGGCATAATGTTTTTAGGCACATGACTTGAATTTACTAAATATTTCTTTGTAATTAATTAATGAGAGTTAAATAAATCACGTTTTAAAAATAAAGAACTAAACATTCGACTTTAATTTAATGTTCTTAGAAGATAATTTCATTACGTAATAAAATTATTCCCTAAGAATTTAAGAAAGTTTATATGTTATAAACTTCTCAAATATAATATATTTTTATAATACTGTATTATGTAATTAATAAGTTTATACAGTAACACAAGTCTTCTTTAATTTGAGTATAAATGTTAAAGCATAGATCTATAAATACAGTTTTCTATAAGTTTAACTGCAGATAATATATTATATAATACCAGAAACATTAATTAAAATTTTTAATAATTATTTAAAATTATTTTTAAAAAGATACTTAATATTAAAAGAATATTTTAAACAAACTCATTACTCCTAAATATTATTTTATTTAAAGATATAATCAAATTAAAATATATTATTAAAAATATTTTAAATTCGCTTGATAAAATTTACTATTTACGGTCAACTTGTAAATTAAATTTGATATTTATTACTGTACTAAAACTGTATTTATTTAACTTTCTTGGTGTGTGGGCTGCCTTATAAATATTTTTCTTTTTTAAAGTTTTCATTTAAATTCTTCGTATCTTTTATGAAATAAATTATGTAAAGTCATAATAAGAAAATGATATAAAATTAGTAACTGATAGAGTAAGAGAAAGCCGATCGAAGAATAATAACTTCTCAACATTCTTGGAAATTGCCAAATTGGCCAATAAAATTTTTTATAAATTTCATTATTTTTTGTAATAAAAATAAAATAGAATTTTGACAGTTCAAATATTTTTTATTTGAATTTAAAATAAAATCCGAATATTCTATTTGTTTAAATTATCCTGTTTTATAAATGGATAAATTATTATAAGCGTCAAAATTTCTTTATTCGACTCTTCCTAATTTTTCAAAAGAGAAATTTTAGTAAGATGGATGACTACGAGAGTCATCGAGAGACACTATCCACATTACTAATTGTCTGTATTGTCAACAAATCAATAACGCCGATTACAACAACCATTATTTCTAATTAGCAGATGTTATTTAATTAGAGACATATTCTGATTATACCTATTAATTAATATTTAACAGTTTTTCTAGATGTTTTATTACTTCAGAACATAGTCGATACGCAAAATGCTCAAATATTCTCTATAGGAAGAACTCAAATGTACAAAAACGATGTTTTTAATAGATTATATCGGTGCAATTTGTGCTTCTACGAGTACAGTACAATGACTTTAAATACCGGCTTGCGTATATTTTCAGTCACTCGGCACATCCAATTCTAAATCTTTTGATAAAATTCAACTAACAAAATGAAAATTTCTATATTTTTATTTTATAAAATTATTTAAAAAACGAATTCGTATGCCTCGGAAATTGAATGTAAACCTAATAATAATCGAATAGTCTCATAAGTTTATATATGAGGTTGTTTGAGGCGATAAGTTTGATAATCATTCTCCAAGAATGATTTAAAGAGCGTAAATTAACATTAAACAAAACAAAAACACTAATTAGAAGTAAAAAATTTCAAGGGAATGATAACATAAAAGCTAACAAAATAAGCCTATTACGTTTTATAAATTCAGAAAGCATTAAATAAATTAGAGTAAATTCCTTTATTCGTTATTAATTTTAATACATTAAACTGATTTTAAAAATTTATATAATTTTAATGATTTACTGAGCTTTTTATTTATCTGAATTAGAAATAAAATTATTAAACAAACAACATAAAATATAATAATCTATAAATAATTTTGTTGTCAATAGTCTAATGAATGAAAAGATTCATTAAATACACTTTGTTTTCCAGTAAATATATTTTACTAGAAAACAAAGTGGAACTGGAAATAGTTTACAAATGAATTTATTCAACAATAAATTGAATTTAAAAAATTATAAATTCGGAAAGATATATATTAAAATAAAATAATTATAATTATTTTTTTCCACGGAATGTTTTCGTAATCTCGGAGGAATATATATATATACGTTTAGATAGATAAAAGAAAAGATTAGTTGTTATATCATGTAATTTGGATTTAAACTTTTACACACAATGATGTAAACCAGTGATTCTCAAACTTTTTCGATCCACCGCCCCCTTTGTTCCATAAAGTTATACCCAACGCCCCCTAACCCATTTTCTCTGGTGTGAGAAAAGGATTGGAAATATTCTTAGGAAAACTTTTCTATAAATCTCACACTTTGTGCCCTTACTGTACATTGTTCTCATCATCTGGAAACCATTAAACGCAATGTTTCCTCTTATCAGCCCCAATTTTGCCTTTGGTCACCGTTCAATACCCTGCCTCTATCATAGATCTATTCATCGCGCCAGAAGGGGGCGTTATTGCTTACTTTGAGAAACGCTGAGCTAAAATAAAAGTCAATGTGTTAGAAATATTCAAGTTGTGACCTTCAATAAAAAATAAAAAATATATAAAATGTCAACATTTTATATATATTCCGTCGAATTTTTATATATAGAATTTGTCTGCCGTCGCCCCTCTATATTTCCTTAACGCCCCCCAATTCTCTTTGAGCCTTCTACTGCCCCCCTGAAAGCCTCCAGCGCCCACAAGGGGGCGTTATCGCCCACTTTGAGAAACGCTGATGTAAACAAACATTATTATTTTCGCATTCAAAATTGTCTAACTACTTGACTATTTTTTGTATAAGATTAAACTACTTTTCCTTATAAAGGGATAAATTATGCCAAGAATTATGTCTACAGTTTTTCACGTTATATGCAACTTTATGTAAGCATAAAGTATTGCATTTTAACTGCTTCTTCAATGCATTTATATAACTATCTTAATCGGTGGTATTTTATAAGGTACTGTACAGTACAGTACTTACCTTCACGCGTTATCGATTTAATTTATTTTTAAATCTAAATAAAACTTTCGTTTTAATAATTTAAAAATATTTATTAAATGAGCAATTCGTAAATAAAAAAAATAACATTTTTTTTAGTTATTTTAAATTTAAAAAATACGAAGTAGATGTTTAAAAATGTCATAAATAACGGTTACAATGCTTTAAAATAGGGAATGTATAAATGTAGATTATCAATAAAATAATCGGTCTACGCGTACACAAAAATGTCGAAATTTAACATTTTTTTCAAACTTTAATTAGATGTTTTCAAAAAGATTGATCATCAAATAGTTTACAATAATAATAAAAGTGTATATAAAAAACTTGGACCGATTTCAAACACGGCAAATAACATATTCTAGAAGAAAGGAGATAAACAAGAGCTATCCTCCTCTAAAGCTTGTCACGACCGATCCTCCCACTTACATTTCAGCATTTCCGATCGATCGTCCCTCCTCCTATGCTTTTCCTCCAATCGTGTATCGAAATGGGCATATCCAGTTATTTGATATAATGCAATTAACCCAGTTCCATATTATAAAGTAAGAACATTTTAAACACAGTTTGACCTTTGAGACAATAATTAACTTGCTTTCCACACAATTTTATCTTTTTAAATTCTTATCTTTTTACTTTTTTATTAATGTTTTAAAAATGATTTTTATATAAAAATATTATTATCATAATTTTAATATTATCTTATGTGTATATATTATTATTATTGTAATTAGAATTGCATATATAGGCCTATATAATTTCTAATTACAATCTTTGGTTTATTATTTTAATGACTTATTTTAAATTATCGTGTATATTTTTAACTTTTTATAATATTTAAAAAGTAATAATTCAAATAACAAACATAAAAATACTTAAATAAAAATTTTCGGCGAAAGGCAATTATAGTCTCGGAGGTCAAATTCGTGTTTATTTTACTTATTAACGACATACATAATTTTTATTTAAATACAAATATTAAATATTCTACTTTCGATACAGATATCACCCCAAGCCATTTTACATTTAAAAAAATATGTTTAAAGAAGAAACTTTATCGCTATTAAATAAAATTATTTTCTTCGAATAATTTATTTTTATTTGTAGATAAAACTACGATTCGATTATTTAAAAATTTGTATGATATCACTACGCAAATATATAAGCAAATAAATAAAACAAAGTGGAAAAATCCACAAACGTTTTTCTTTGAGAGATTTCAGTTTGCTCGAGGTCAGAAGTCCCTCCTTTGTAAGATTGTTCCTGATACAAGTTAATCTCTTTTATCAACTGAATTCAAATCCAACCTCGCTCTTTTCACGTCCTTGTCCGACAAAATAATTAGATCTCTGCCTATTCGTGTCCAATGTGCACTTACGTACAGGGCGTAGAGACCGACTCTCTCTGGCTTCGAAGACCTTGCTCTAATTTGAATTGCGCACCGTGTTTATCCACATAAACAATGTCATAGGACGCCCGAAATTGGCTTATTGCACTTTATTTATATTCGAATTTTAGGTACAACATTGTGACTTATACCAAATAAATATTAAATATGTCTATTTTTGACAACTATCATTTTCTTAAACTGATTTATAAAATTATAAATCGCATTCGGAGAAACAAAGGAAATTATAGAGAACCAAATTTAGAATTAAAATGTTTATTGTGTCATATTATATATGATTAAATGTTTAATCGTGACAGAATAAATAAACCAGAAAATACTAAACTTCAATAAATAATTTACATTTTATAGAAAAACTTGCCGAAATTATAATATTTTAGGTAAGCTACTCCAGTTCCTGCCATTATTTAAAAAAGAAATAATTATTATTTTGGAAATGTATGGTATGACACCATTTAGCATTAGTGAAACTATAGTTTGTCCAATTACTGAAGACCTTGAGTACATTAACAAGACTGAGCTTCTGAAAGAAAATTATATGTATACAGATCTATTTACTGGAGCTAATGGATACATATCTAGACTTTAAAATCATAAAAACAGATTCTTTTTTTTTATATATAAAAACAAGGTATGAATTGTGTTTTAAAACTGTTTAAATGTTTCAACTAACCATGAAATTATATTCTAATTAATTATAAATTTAAAAAGTCGTACCTGAAATATTAATTTTTTTAAAAAAATTCAATGAAAAATTATCACGCGATTACTCATAGATTTAAATAAATATATTATTAAAAAATAAAAATGATTTCGTTTTAATAGCTTTCGGAGAATTTAAAGCTCTTTTCTCCATTGTATAAAAAATAAATAGGCCTAAATGTATAATTTAAATTTCTGCTTGGTTTATCGATTATTTTACGAGTTAATTGCTATGAAGAACAGATTATTCTCTAAATCACACGCTTTTATTCGGAATCGTGACCAAAAGATTGTTTGTAACCAATAAGCAAAACGACAATTATGGTTAAAGAGGGACGTGAACATACTTAACGTCCATTTTACTTTTTCAATAATAAGATTAAGGGTAGTGGTAGTGCTATTATTATATCATCCTTTCAATAAGAATACAGCTTATGTGCTCTTCTTTATGATATTTATCTTTCAACGTAAAATATTACCTAGCTGTGCCTAATATAATTAACAAAAATATTTGCTTTATCAGGTATAATTCCATTTTTTTAAAATATTGTCTTTGACACAGTTTCTCGCCTGAAAATAAAATATAAAATTAATTTTCTTGGAAAGTCATTAAAAATAGATCAGATTAATATATCACTAATTAAAAATAATAATCCAATATTTGTAGTTAATTTTATATCGTTTCATTTGCAATATGTACAGTACAGTACTGTATAAGAAGTATTCCTAGCAATAAAATTTGTTGTAATTCTTGTTTAAAATCTCTGTTCATTGCTTGCTTCTTAATTACAAATAAAAAATAATAAGCCTACGATATAAATGTTTTTGTAGGCCTATACATTTTAACCGTGGCAATAAAATTTTTATGAATAGAGATATGATAAACAAATCTGTTAATAGGACTAAAAATTAAATATGAAATTAATTCTTTATTTAATTTCTATTTATTTTTATAGAANTTAGTAATTTAGTAAGTCGTTACTAATTAGCAATGGAACTAAAATTATAATTCTCCACTGCTTTCTACTATATTAAATTCTATATTATTCTAATATTAAAATTATATTGATAATTAAGCGACTGAAATGTACTCGGAGAAAAATACAGATAAAAGTTTTATTGCCTGTTTTATTAAGGTTGAACGATTCTACTACATTTCAGTAAAGATTTCCGAATAAGAATAAAGTTATAGCATTTTTTTATCAGAACCCGATATTATTTAATGACAGCCATTTTTTCCCTTCCTTTTATTTGTAGCCCACCGAAGAAAGAGAAGTATCGTTGATGCAAACAGCATTCCAGCTCTTATTATGCTTGAGGCACAGGTAAGCAGGTGGTTGCATTGAAACCTCAAGGCTAAGTCGCTTTGATCGGCACAAAAACGAGGAAAATATCGCTCCGCGATTAATCATTTACATTCTATGAGAACACTATTCATTAGAATACAAGAAGTTGGAACAGAATCACCTTACATAAATCTCTACTTGAAAATGATAAATCTCTAGGAATAGTAATGACCGCTACAACACGGTTTAATAATATTTTATAGAATGGTTTCTTGTTTCCAGCATAGGTTATAAGTAGGCCTGTCTTTGAATAAATAGAGTATTGTTATAAAGCTATTAAATCTTATTTGAATATTTTCTTTCGTGGAATTTTGCGCGCACCGTTTTGCTGGGTAAATCAAACAAAATGCGATTATAATCAAATAAATGTAATAAGTTTTGGATAGAGCATACGATGTTAACGCACTTACAATTAAATAGCAGAGAAACAGACCATCTGATACAAATTAATGCAAACATTTAAGATATAAAACATCTTGTAACTATTTTTCACACTCCTTTTCCTTTTAGTGTTTTGAAAATTTTTAAAAATATGTTTCATCACTTTGAGAAGTTGTTAGCTATTACAATTACTATTTTGTTTTTAGTTTACGACTGACTATTTTAAAATGATTGTAAACAAAAAGTAAATGTCATTAACATACTCTTAGTTATATCGATAATAATCTTTACTCGGTATTATAAATTATATTTAAAACGTTAACATTAAACCAATTTGTGTTTTAAATTATTCATAAGTCACATAGGACCACTATATTAAAATTAACTTTTTAAACTGGAAAAAATTATCTCACAAGGATTAAAGAAAAATTACTGAAATATAATTTAAATCTTTTCGTTTATTTGTAATTAAAATATAATTTTATTTTTAACTTTGCAAACACGTACAGTATATCCATTCGAAATATTTAAAGAACTACAATAAATGTCGAAGTTTTACGACGAGAAATTTTCCACTGAATTCTTTTTTGCTCGGGTTACTTATTCTAACATAATAATTGATGAGCAAACCGAACTAACAATTTCTTTTCTACTCAGTTAGATATAATAAGCTTACTGGAGGCTACATACTCAAAATGACTTCGCCATTAAAAGTCCAACTAGATCCTTTGTAATCGAAGACATTGTTCGCAAGACAGACTTCTTTTTGAATGGAATATTTCCCCGAGGCATGCAATTCTCATTCCAGTAATGCCAGAACAAAACGCTCTTATTAGTGAATCCGTGACGACATCTTACATAAAACGGATATCACGTCATTATTTATGGAACTTAAAATAATACTTTACGCTTTTAAATTTTAATGAAATATATAAAATCTATGAGTTTACAAAATGGCATTTTGAAAAATACTTACCAGACTAAACATAAACGAATATAGTTATATATTCAAAAAATTTTCCGTCGTCCAAAAGTACGATGTGTCATATTGTCGCGTGGGTAACACACGCAATATAGAGAGAGAGCAACTAATGAAAAGTGTAACGTGTATCGTAGAGAAGTAAATCATTAGTAGAGCCGACCCAGTTAGATCTAGAACCATGGGTCGGGTGGGGCGAACGATTCCGCCCAGAGTATCATAGAGTGGGATCTCTTCCTTACACTCGTGACTCACGAGCGTCGGAGAGCCCAGAAGGCGAAGAAGAATTACTTTCCACTTTTCTCCCGTTAGATTTCGCTATCAAATTCGGTTTGTGGAGCGATTTCTGCCGATAGAAAATAGTCTATTCTTTCCGAATTTCAAAGATACTGTGCTATACAGTACTGTACAGTACATATAAGATTTCGGAAACTTAAATTGTACTGTACAGTGCATTGTAAAGTATAAGAATAACGATGCTTATCGTTTCGTAAAGTGTAAGTAATATGTCCGAGAGGATTATTTTAAAAAATAAATCCGAAACACCAGGAACTTTTCAATTTCATTCATAAAGTTAACCGACACGACATAAAAGTACCGAAACGAAAATATTTAAACTCTCGTTTGTGGATGACAGGCAACCCACAAACTTTAACGTGTCAGATGAAAGATAAAACCCTGTAAGCTTATATTTTCTATCACTCCAGTACAATAGAATATAACAATGATGGTTTGAAGTGTAACAATGAAGTGGTCATACATCATCTCACGTCAGAAGTGTATAGTTGGAGTGTTATGTGTGGGATGTCAGTGCACTAGTTCGTGATCACGAGATGCTCGCGTTATTTCGGATCGGTACGGGCATTTGAGAAAAATTCACGACCCCCCTCCTATGTTTGGGTGGAGAGAACAACAGAGAGTTTTATAGGCCACGTGGGCAACTAATACGGACGTAGGATTGACGTGAAATTTAGGCGTCATTTTATCAAAACCATTTATCACTTTGAGTATAGAATTAAAATCACTTTGATCTTTCTTGAAATATATTTCCTTCAGTTCGTTTAATTCTTTACATTTGATTTTACATTTCCGTATCTCTTCCTTCACACATAATTCTTAAACCAAAATTTATAATATTTATAATCAATAACTTGTATAGACATATTTTGATATTCGAGATGATGAAAAAGAAAATATAATGTAAACGTCTCAATAATATCTGAATTATAATATAAATACTCTGCGGAAAATGGAGTAGCCTATATAATAATAGATAAAGGTGTAAGAGATATCTGCAAGCGTGAAGAACAACGTTTTACAAACGTAAACTATAATTAAAAACTACAACTTTATATTTAAAATCTTGAATAAAAGTTATTTAAAATAGAAAATTATAACTTCTGATTGTATAAAATAAAGAATAATAAAGGCAATATACATTAAATTGAAGAGTATCGACCATATTTCTATTTGAAAGATGGAGGAATATATGCAGGTGGATCAGGTGTATAATTTGTCAAAAGTTGCTGTCAGTTGGGCTTAACCTTCATTGTTGTTCCAGACACGTATTCTTACTAATTCTTATCATATTTTCCTCGTAGCAATAATAAGCATTTCGGTGATACTAAATATTTTAGGATTCTTTATTGACCGCAGTAAATCTTTTGCGTTATTATTTAACTTTCTTGATGTGTGGGCTGCAGATCTTCCTTAAAAATATTTTTATTTTTTAAATTTTTCATTTACCCGTTTCTATAATCTTTATTGGTATTTTTACGACTAAAGAATTGTTAATTTAATTTCCGTAAGTTGTTACCGATAAACTTCTTTCGACGAGCATTGTTCTTTAAAATATGTTTGTCATGTCCAAAGGACAAAATAATCAAACAAAATTTTAATTGACTTCCTTTAAATTTATAAGCATAGGCATAATGTTTTTAGGCACATGACTTGAATTTACTAAATATTTCTTTGTAATTAATTAATGAGAGTTAAATAAATCACGTTTTAAAAATAAAGAACTAAACATTCGACTTTAATTTAATGTTCTTAGAAGATAATTTCATTACGTAATAAAATTATTCCCTAAGAATTTAAGAAAGTTTATATGTTATAAACTTCTCAAATATAATATATTTTTATAATACTGTATTATGTAATTAATAAGTTTATACAGTAACACAAGTCTTCTTTAATTTGAGTATAAATGTTAAAGCATAGATCTATAAATACAGTTTTCTATAAGTTTAACTGCAGATAATATATTATATAATACCAGAAACATTAATTAAAATTTTTAATAATTATTTAAAATTATTTTTAAAAAGATACTTAATATTAAAAGAATATTTTAAACAAACTCATTACTCCTAAATATTATTTTATTTAAAGATATAATCAAATTAAAATATATTATTAAAAATATTTTAAATTCGCTTGATAAAATTTACTATTTACGGTCAACTTGTAAATTAAATTTGATATTTATTACTGTACTAAAACTGTATTTATTTAACTTTCTTGGTGTGTGGGCTGCCTTATAAATATTTTTCTTTTTTAAAGTTTTCATTTAAATTCTTCGTATCTTTTATGAAATAAATTATGTAAAGTCATAATAAGAAAATGATATAAAATTAGTAACTGATAGAGTAAGAGAAAGCCGATCGAAGAATAATAACTTCTCAACATTCTTGGAAATTGCCAAATTGGCCAATAAAATTTTTTATAAATTTCATTATTTTTTGTAATAAAAATAAAATAGAATTTTGACAGTTCAAATATTTTTTATTTGAATTTAAAATAAAATCCGAATATTCTATTTGTTTAAATTATCCTGTTTTATAAATGGATAAATTATTATAAGCGTCAAAATTTCTTTATTCGACTCTTCCTAATTTTTCAAAAGAGAAATTTTAGTAAGATGGATGACTACGAGAGTCATCGAGAGACACTATCCACATTACTAATTGTCTGTATTGTCAACAAATCAATAACGCCGATTACAACAACCATTATTTCTAATTAGCAGATGTTATTTAATTAGAGACATATTCTGATTATACCTATTAATTAATATTTAACAGTTTTTCTAGATGTTTTATTACTTCAGAACATAGTCGATACGCAAAATGCTCAAATATTCTCTATAGGAAGAACTCAAATGTACAAAAACGATGTTTTTAATAGATTATATCGGTGCAATTTGTGCTTCTACGAGTACAGTACAATGACTTTAAATACCGGCTTGCGTATATTTTCAGTCACTCGGCACATCCAATTCTAAATCTTTTGATAAAATTCAACTAACAAAATGAAAATTTCTATATTTTTATTTTATAAAATTATTTAAAAAACGAATTCGTATGCCTCGGAAATTGAATGTAAACCTAATAATAATCGAATAGTCTCATAAGTTTATATATGAGGTTGTTTGAGGCGATAAGTTTGATAATCATTCTCCAAGAATGATTTAAAGAGCGTAAATTAACATTAAACAAAACAAAAACACTAATTAGAAGTAAAAAATTTCAAGGGAATGATAACATAAAAGCTAACAAAATAAGCCTATTACGTTTTATAAATTCAGAAAGCATTAAATAAATTAGAGTAAATTCCTTTATTCGTTATTAATTTTAATACATTAAACTGATTTTAAAAATTTATATAATTTTAATGATTTACTGAGCTTTTTATTTATCTGAATTAGAAATAAAATTATTAAACAAACAACATAAAATATAATAATCTATAAATAATTTTGTTGTCAATAGTCTAATGAATGAAAAGATTCATTAAATACACTTTGTTTTCCAGTAAATATATTTTACTAGAAAACAAAGTGGAACTGGAAATAGTTTACAAATGAATTTATTCAACAATAAATTGAATTTAAAAAATTATAAATTCGGAAAGATATATATTAAAATAAAATAATTATAATTATTTTTTTCCACGGAATGTTTTCGTAATCTCGGAGGAATATATATATATACGTTTAGATAGATAAAAGAAAAGATTAGTTGTTATATCATGTAATTTGGATTTAAACTTTTACACACAATGATGTAAACCAGTGATTCTCAAACTTTTTCGATCCACCGCCCCCTTTGTTCCATAAAGTTATACCCAACGCCCCCTAACCCATTTTCTCTGGTGTGAGAAAAGGATTGGAAATATTCTTAGGAAAACTTTTCTATAAATCTCACACTTTGTGCCCTTACTGTACATTGTTCTCATCATCTGGAAACCATTAAACGCAATGTTTCCTCTTATCAGCCCCAATTTTGCCTTTGGTCACCGTTCAATACCCTGCCTCTATCATAGATCTATTCATCGCGCCAGAAGGGGGCGTTATTGCTTACTTTGAGAAACGCTGAGCTAAAATAAAAGTCAATGTGTTAGAAATATTCAAGTTGTGACCTTCAATAAAAAATAAAAAATATATAAAATGTCAACATTTTATATATATTCCGTCGAATTTTTATATATAGAATTTGTCTGCCGTCGCCCCTCTATATTTCCTTAACGCCCCCCAATTCTCTTTGAGCCTTCTACTGCCCCCCTGAAAGCCTCCAGCGCCCACAAGGGGGCGTTATCGCCCACTTTGAGAAACGCTGATGTAAACAAACATTATTATTTTCGCATTCAAAATTGTCTAACTACTTGACTATTTTTTGTATAAGATTAAACTACTTTTCCTTATAAAGGGATAAATTATGCCAAGAATTATGTCTACAGTTTTTCACGTTATATGCAACTTTATGTAAGCATAAAGTATTGCATTTTAACTGCTTCTTCAATGCATTTATATAACTATCTTAATCGGTGGTATTTTATAAGGTACTGTACAGTACAGTACTTACCTTCACGCGTTATCGATTTAATTTATTTTTAAATCTAAATAAAACTTTCGTTTTAATAATTTAAAAATATTTATTAAATGAGCAATTCGTAAATAAAAAAAATAACATTTTTTTTAGTTATTTTAAATTTAAAAAATACGAAGTAGATGTTTAAAAATGTCATAAATAACGGTTACAATGCTTTAAAATAGGGAATGTATAAATGTAGATTATCAATAAAATAATCGGTCTACGCGTACACAAAAATGTCGAAATTTAACATTTTTTTCAAACTTTAATTAGATGTTTTCAAAAAGATTGATCATCAAATAGTTTACAATAATAATAAAAGTGTATATAAAAAACTTGGACCGATTTCAAACACGGCAAATAACATATTCTAGAAGAAAGGAGATAAACAAGAGCTATCCTCCTCTAAAGCTTGTCACGACCGATCCTCCCACTTACATTTCAGCATTTCCGATCGATCGTCCCTCCTCCTATGCTTTTCCTCCAATCGTGTATCGAAATGGGCATATCCAGTTATTTGATATAATGCAATTAACCCAGTTCCATATTATAAAGTAAGAACATTTTAAACACAGTTTGACCTTTGAGACAATAATTAACTTGCTTTCCACACAATTTTATCTTTTTAAATTCTTATCTTTTTACTTTTTTATTAATGTTTTAAAAATGATTTTTATATAAAAATATTATTATCATAATTTTAATATTATCTTATGTGTATATATTATTATTATTGTAATTAGAATTGCATATATAGGCCTATATAATTTCTAATTACAATCTTTGGTTTATTATTTTAATGACTTATTTTAAATTATCGTGTATATTTTTAACTTTTTATAATATTTAAAAAGTAATAATTCAAATAACAAACATAAAAATACTTAAATAAAAATTTTCGGCGAAAGGCAATTATAGTCTCGGAGGTCAAATTCGTGTTTATTTTACTTATTAACGACATACATAATTTTTATTTAAATACAAATATTAAATATTCTACTTTCGATACAGATATCACCCCAAGCCATTTTACATTTAAAAAAATATGTTTAAAGAAGAAACTTTATCGCTATTAAATAAAATTATTTTCTTCGAATAATTTATTTTTATTTGTAGATAAAACTACGATTCGATTATTTAAAAATTTGTATGATATCACTACGCAAATATATAAGCAAATAAATAAAACAAAGTGGAAAAATCCACAAACGTTTTTCTTTGAGAGATTTCAGTTTGCTCGAGGTCAGAAGTCCCTCCTTTGTAAGATTGTTCCTGATACAAGTTAATCTCTTTTATCAACTGAATTCAAATCCAACCTCGCTCTTTTCACGTCCTTGTCCGACAAAATAATTAGATCTCTGCCTATTCGTGTCCAATGTGCACTTACGTACAGGGCGTAGAGACCGACTCTCTCTGGCTTCGAAGACCTTGCTCTAATTTGAATTGCGCACCGTGTTTATCCACATAAACAATGTCATAGGACGCCCGAAATTGGCTTATTGCACTTTATTTATATTCGAATTTTAGGTACAACATTGTGACTTATACCAAATAAATATTAAATATGTCTATTTTTGACAACTATCATTTTCTTAAACTGATTTATAAAATTATAAATCGCATTCGGAGAAACAAAGGAAATTATAGAGAACCAAATTTAGAATTAAAATGTTTATTGTGTCATATTATATATGATTAAATGTTTAATCGTGACAGAATAAATAAACCAGAAAATACTAAACTTCAATAAATAATTTACATTTTATAGAAAAACTTGCCGAAATTATAATATTTTAGGTAAGCTACTCCAGTTCCTGCCATTATTTAAAAAAGAAATAATTATTATTTTGGAAATGTATGGTATGACACCATTTAGCATTAGTGAAACTATAGTTTGTCCAATTACTGAAGACCTTGAGTACATTAACAAGACTGAGCTTCTGAAAGAAAATTATATGTATACAGATCTATTTACTGGAGCTAATGGATACATATCTAGACTTTAAAATCATAAAAACAGATTCTTTTTTTTTATATATAAAAACAAGGTATGAATTGTGTTTTAAAACTGTTTAAATGTTTCAACTAACCATGAAATTATATTCTAATTAATTATAAATTTAAAAAGTCGTACCTGAAATATTAATTTTTTAAAAAAAATTCAATGAAAAATTATCACGCGATTACTCATAGATTTAAATAAATATATTATTAAAAAATAAAAATGATTTCGTTTTAATAGCTTTCGGAGAATTTAAAGCTCTTTTCTCCATTGTATAAAAAATAAATAGGCCTAAATGTATAATTTAAATTTCTGCTTGGTTTATCGATTATTTTACGAGTTAATTGCTATGAAGAACAGATTATTCTCTAAATCACACGCTTTTATTCGGAATCGTGACCAAAAGATTGTTTGTAACCAATAAGCAAAACGACAATTATGGTTAAAGAGGGACGTGAACATACTTAACGTCCATTTTACTTTTTCAATAATAAGATTAAGGGTAGTGGTAGTGCTATTATTATATCATCCTTTCAATAAGAATACAGCTTATGTGCTCTTCTTTATGATATTTATCTTTCAACGTAAAATATTACCTAGCTGTGCCTAATATAATTAACAAAAATATTTGCTTTATCAGGTATAATTCCATTTTTTTAAAATATTGTCTTTGACACAGTTTCTCGCCTGAAAATAAAATATAAAATTAATTTTCTTGGAAAGTCATTAAAAATAGATCAGATTAATATATCACTAATTAAAAATAATAATCCAATATTTGTAGTTAATTTTATATCGTTTCATTTGCAATATGTACAGTACAGTACTGTATAAGAAGTATTCCTAGCAATAAAATTTGTTGTAATTCTTGTTTAAAATCTCTGTTCATTGCTTGCTTCTTAATTACAAATAAAAAATAATAAGCCTACGATATAAATGTTTTTGTAGGCCTATACATTTTAACCGTGGCAATAAAATTTTTATGAATAGAGATATGATAAACAAATCTGTTAATAGGACTAAAAATTAAATATGAAATTAATTCTTTATTTAATTTCTATTTATTTTTATAGAAATTAACTTTATTAAATTCAAGTTTTAATTAAAATATAGAAAAACACATTTATATAAATTAAACAGTTAAAAGCCTCGCAATCCATTTTATTTATTATTTTGGATAAATAATATCGATTACTTGAAAAATAACAACACAGATTAAACTAATAAGTTCTTCTAAAGACGATAATTAAAAGAAATAAGTCTAAAAATTAATTTATCAGATGAGAAATACTCAGCTCTATTCATCGTAATATATATAAAATCGTATATATTAAAATTATATCATTGTATGTTTAGGATCTAGATAGCGCGATCTAGAAGTAAACGTTTAAAAAAAGTTTTATTGTATAAACAGATATTCTGAAAAAAATGTTTTTTCTTCCTTAATAAATGTTGCGGTTTAAATAGAAGAAGATAATTAAATAAAGAACATGACTTATAAATGTTTGAAAAAGAAAAAAACAAGTCCATACATTTTCTTTTAGGTTACATTTTAATTATGTTTTAATTTTAAATTAAAAGCCAAGCTTATTAAATAGTTAATATTGCATTTTATATGCGTGTATAAAGATAGTTTTGTCATCAATTCGTTTATATTCGAACAATCTTAAGTTTGTGAACTCATTGATTCGTTTAGTTATTGCAAATATTTCATATTAAAATATAAAAAATTAATAAATGGGATATTTTAAATTGTAGAAATAAATTTATTTACTTTAAAAAAAAGTAAAGCTTCTAAAAAGTAATTTATTTTATAAATAACATACAGTACACAATATTTGGATTAATTAGCTATAAAATTTACTGTTAAAATTAATTAAAATAAATTTTATTGAAGAAATTTATGTTATAAGATCAAAATAACTAATTTGAAAGCATTAAATTACATATTTAAATAATATAAATATATAAATTACATAGCTGATTTATGAATAGACCAATAGAAAAGGTTATTTACTTTATACATTATAAAGAAATAATTGAGAAATTTAATGAATCAATTAGAAAGCATAAAAATAAGTTTAAAGATATTACTAAAGGTCATGTTTTATAAATCCTAAACAAAAGAATTGTATATTTTGACAAAAGCATAGATTTAAATGTTTCTTTGTAGCCAATCATTTTAACACATTTATTCGATTAATCAAACTTTATAATCAGAATTTTTTTAAGATTACAATACAAACTTTAATTTTGTAATAATTAGTATTAAAAATATGAATTACTAGTTATGATAATAAAAATTTAATGTAGTCAAATTAATTCAGAAAAACATTAATTCCTAATAATAATTAGAATAAAATAAAATTATTAACTAAATATTTCCTGTTTACTTAACAAGAAAAGAAATAATTAATTAGCTTTCCTGTCTTATAAATTAAAATTTTTGCTTAAAGAATAGACGAGTCAGATCACTTCCGAGTGGAGACGTGGAGAAGAAGGCAAAACGAGACTAGATAGCCTTGAAAGAAACTAACTTCGATAAAACAGAAACGTGAGAGAGGTTCACCTTTGTTATAGCGCTAAGCTATAAACTGTGTTCGAGATAAGTATCTGGGACAATCAAATTTTATTTCTTTGTCTGTGCTTCTTTACCGGAAAAAGTCGCGAGTCCCCGAAATACAGTTCTCGCCCGCTATTCAAATTTTTAAAACTTTATAGAAATTTTACACAAGCCGATGAAACTTACCTCAATATTCCAAATCTTTCAATCTTCTTCGAATACTTTATTAAACCTTATTAAAAATATAACCTAAGATCCACGCTATGAATATTTACACACTTAATAGTTTACAAATGTATTCTATATGGATAATAAGTTATCAGATATAAATCCTATTCAATCATTTATAAATTATATATGATTCGATTAATTAGAAAAAGATTTATTATTAATTTTAATAAAAGTCACCTTACTCAAAAATTAACAAAATTGAAATTGTAGTCTAAGAGAGTTCGATAAAATTATTATTATTTACATATCTAAATTCAAATAGGTTTATTTATATTTAGTAAATATTATGTGTAATTACTCTGAGTAGATATAGGCCTACATCATCTATTGTGAATTATTTTGAAAAAAGTTTACATCAAGATAATTACAGTATATTGTAATCGTTTAAGATTTTCTTCTATTATTAAGTACACCCTTTTTTTATACAAAAGCTTTCCCTTCCTATTTATTATAGTAATTTCATTGCTCCAAACATCTTTGTTCCTGTGAGGCATATTAAAAGAGTTAAAATATCGACCTTGAAAACGTTTTCATCGAAGTGAAAAAATAGATAAATAAATAAGAGACTCAAACTTCTTTCTTCCAATCTATATTCTCTATTTAGGTCAAAAAAGAAATGCAAAGGCGAAAGCTTCGAAGAAATAGTAGACAATCAAGGATTATGCAAGAAACCGTAATTAAAGCTCCGATCACGTCAACCAAGAACGGGTAAATGTCCTTTGTTGGTAAGACCAATATTCCGAGATTTACAAACCGATATTCTGTAATAAGGCGTACTTAATTTACAATTAGATGATTAATAGTTAACTCTATAAAAGAATTAGGCTATAGTTTTTCATGTGAAGCTGAAAATAATCAAATATCATCTTAGCAATTTCCTGATTATAATCAAAAAATTATTTGTTTAAAATCTTTAGTTTATAATAGGCCTGGCCAACACAAATTGTTTCGCGGGCCACTTTGATCACGCGTAACATTACGGTGGGCCACAATTTAGGCAAACATGCTTTTAAAAAAGTAAAACAAATATAAAATGAATAAGATTTTATTGTTATACCAAGAGTTCGTACTCGCATTTGCACATTATAACAATGACACGTGCAAATTTTCATTCATTTAATTGTTTTGGTATATACATAATGGGAAACAAAAGTTTTAATAGATATATAATATCGCTTAGTGGGCCACACAATTTAACGTGACGGGCCGCGGGTTGGCCAGGCCTGGTTTATAACATAAACAACGACACTGACATTGTACAGTATTTTACAAAGCATTTCTATATTTTAAATAATTTACACTTTCCATTCCTAATAGTATGACTTTATGTGACTTGTATGACTTTATAAGTAATAAATAAATATATTTATGTATTAATTGAATTGTAAAATAAAATAAAAAATAAAATTTAATCTTTAGATTAAATTTTATTTTTTNAACTTTCCGGCATAAATAAAATTTCTTTTAATGGCATTATAAAAAATTTATTTCTCTATCCTTCAGAAATAAAACAAATTATAGTTTAAGATTTACTGATCTGCCAGGCTTTCCTTAATCGGTTAATGTTATCAGTTAATTGTTTTAAAAAATTGAAATCAATGTTACATTTCTTTAATAAATAAATTTTTGTATAAAATAATAATTATCATTATTCTAAATTCATCAATCAAGAAATTTCAAATTTTAAATACGCTAATACGGCGTATCAGAGATATTTAACTAATAAAATACGCTCCGAAATAGCAAAATCTCTTTTACTATTGTGAATTACGATATTTATTAATCTCACTAATATATAGGAAAATAATAGGAAAAATCTATTAAATTGCAGAATAATACTTTATGCAATTACTAACATTCGAGTTTTTATTGTGACATGTTATTGTATTTTATAATCTTTTCTATCAAATCAGCATTTTACTATTCGGTAGCAAATCTATTGAATAAATGTACTTAATTCATAATTCATTGTTAGTTGAAAATTCAAATGCTTTCACGTACTCGAGACCACAATCTTTTTGACAAGACAGTCGATTATATAAACACACCGACGATATAGAGTCATAATCGTAAAAGCGAATGAAACATTTCACCCTACTGAACCAGTACGTGACTTGATCTACGTATTTGGCAGCTTAGAAAACACGTGGACACAAATGGCCTTCGGTCCCACCACGACAACGTGTAACCCCAGCAAAGAATAGTTCTATATATGTTATCTGTCAATTTTAACAAAAAGTTCTGATTGAATGTTAACCAAGTAAAGCTTATCTAATTTATTTAGCAACACCTGCATTCTATTTATTTTTTGGAATTTGTTTACTCCGAAACTGCATATATAATAATAAATAGCTTTTATACCTGCCGAGAATCTAATATTAATTGTGATGTGATAAGTCATAGTTGAACCGAAAGATATTTTCTACGTGATTTTTAAATTGCCAAATACATAAACTATTAAGCTAGTTTTTATTTATTTTAAATTAAATTAATTTTTTAATTTAAAAACTAAAAATAATTATTAAATTTTTTGGAAAATTTAAACGATATTTCTAATAACCGAAGGGCAAATAATATAATTAAAATGATAAGGATCTTTAAATAAATATTAAGATAATAAATATTGTTTCCAATTCCGTGCCGTAATTATTTATGTTAATTGGAACGTGTTCAATTTGCAAATAAAATCAACGAGTCTAAAGCCTATCGCTTTCTTTGTATAGGTTATGGACTACTTGATATAATAGTATATTGTTCTCCAAAAAAAATTCAACAAAAGAATACAGAAAGTTGGACACAAACAAAATTTTATCACACCCGAAAACAGAGAGGAAAAACTAATATTCCGCCGTTTAAATTGCCTCTTGCCATGCAGAAGCTAGAATATGCCATCAATAAATCTTTCTTCAGAGCGACCAAAAGTAGACAACCTGCCATTACGGATACCCACAACGTCCATTCAACTCCTCCAGTTAACACCTGTTTACTATCCTAAGGATGTGAAACAATGAAATGACTGTATGCAATCGCATTGTTCCGTGCGGACGGCCACAGATTCATTTCACGATAATCTAGCTAGTAGCTGTCGAAATTATCTATTTCATGCCTACTCGGAGGCCAATTGCACTCTGTCAACAATTCACCAATTCCTCACGAATTTCTTTTTGATTTACAAATTATCTAGTATGGTCTTTTTTATTGATAAATATTCGTATTAGATATGCTAGAATTGTCACAGTTTAACTACTCTTATACGAAATTTCACCATCAAACATCTGCATTAATAATTTTAATTTTTCATACATTTTAACGTTTAGTGTACTGTATTATGTTAAAATTTTATGGAAGTTTTCGGCCTAACATTTTTTAGGATATTGTCTTGTATAAATGTTCAATAGATAAAGTAGAATATTGTTTAGTATGCCTGTCATTTAGGCTAATATTGTTTATGTCTAATAACTGTTACACTGTAAACAAAAGACGGTAAAGAAAAGGTTTAAAAAGTTGAATTGCGTGAATATGTACAGTACAATTTAATATAATTCAAAAAGAAAAATTAACGAAGCGAAGCTATTATATTTTATACAAATTATATCGATACACTACATAATAATTATTTGTAAGAATACTCTATTGATTCTTCATTGCCATTAGTGATATCAGTCCGGTTTAACACGTATTCTAGCGTGACATTTAGTGACAAATCAGAACCGATTTCTTTCTTCATTTTAACTTCAATTTTAACTGCAAATATGTATAATTTATTGAATATAATAAAATGTGTCAGGTTCTAATCTAATTTTACTTTTAAAAAGCGAATAGGAAACATTTTCACTTTAATATTTCAACATGGTGATCTTATAGGATATGAGTCTATATATAAGTTACAGTATCTTTTATACGGGATACAGCATAATTCGTACGATAAATGTAACCGTGTATTATTACTCATCGACAAAACACCGTAAATGAAATGAAATGCTATTAATGTATTTCTACCAAGTATTTTAAATTTCTCTGATTTACGAGTGCAGATTCGTATAAAATTTGCTATGAATATAGAATTATTATTTATTTTATAAATTCGGTTCCAGTTCGCTCATAAAAACTTACAATTTTCCATGTAATAAATAAATTTCATAATAACCGAGAAGAACATTTAAAGCCTGGACGAGGATCATTATTTAGATAAAAGATTTCACGGTTTTATGCGGCTTGCTACAGAAGATAATTATATAAGAAGCTTTACCTGTTGACCTTGAGTCACATTGCTCTTCCGTTCTTTGAATCTTAATCCATTCGATCACGGAAGTTCTATTTTCAATCCTTTTGTGCCATTAAATAATCATATTTTATATTCTTAACCCTTATTAAGTAATATTAAATAATATCTACTTATTCTATCCAATAGATTTTTAATGGATAAAAGTAGTTGAAGGTAGCAGAGGATCAGTTTTTAATGACGATTCAAAACTAATTTAATACAGCCTTTATAAATAATGTAATCTTATTTATAGGTTTATCATTTTTATAATAATCTATATATTTTTTAAATCGTTCTGTAGAATTTAATGCATTACAGTGTCCTCGTTCACTGTAAAAGGAGACGGTAAATATTTGGAATGTAAATTTTGTTAAGGAAGGCGTAAGCGGATTAACTGAGATACAAATTACCGTTCGATGATCAATTGTACTGTACTGTACGTCCCGTTAAATTAATTACGCGACGAGTTAAATATCGTGAGAACAGAGAGTGGGTTAATCACTGCCGTGGTTCACGAGTAAATGCTCCATAGCACTAGATGATCTTTCGATCTCTTCCGACCCCGCATTAGCAATACGTGTAAAACAATCACGTTTTAGTGAAGCAATAAAAACGCTTTCATTTTACTTCTAATGAAATGGAAAATTTAAACAGCGGAGATAATTAGTGACGTCACGAATGCCATTTAATAAAACTGGTGAACTATAAACGGAAATGGCGTTACTCACATGTTATTCTCATTGTCTTCGTTGATATATTGCTGCAGTTGACTGAAGTCAAGGGCTTCGTTGTCAATCCCATCGAAGTCTCCGCGACCTACGAAACATAAAACGAAATTTTACGAGTAAATAAATTGTTAGGCAATTATTTAATCGTGCCACTAGAAATCATTTTTGTTTTATAAATATATCATCGAAATAGTATTAAAATTGCATTAATTTATATAAAATTGTTTTATTAAGATTATAATAATTCGTATACAAGACATAACTTTGATTAATGAATTCCTCTATTTATAACTTTCCCGAGTTGACACATTGCTCACTATTAGTGAGAAACTGTTAGAATAAATTTAAGACTGATCTCTTATCTTCTGGAAAGAAGAAAAAAAGAAAAACCTTCCCCTTTTAAGATTTCCCGTACTACGGTGCATTGAATTTTAATTAGTAATTCTGCTTTCTAAAGTTGCTGCGTCGTAAAGAGGGGGGGACTAACAGCTAGACAACCGGAAGAATAAAAGTCCATGTTGCAAGGTCAGACAACCTCTTGACAGCTGTACTGTCTTGATGGGAAATCATGCTTAATTGTTGGGTCTCCTTCGTTCCTTGCGGACCTTGTTGGATGGAATACGCTTCTCAGTGCGTAAGCCGTCGTCCTTCAGCCGACCCAAATTAAAGACTGACACACACTTTTAATCCAACATTACCTTTTTATCCAGTAGTAAGATGGGTGTGTCTAGTCAGGTTTGCCAGCAAAAACATTTTGTACAAAAAAAAGAGGAAAACGTGCGGATGACAAGCCCTAAATACGTGAGCAAATGGATTGGCCTTATACTCAGTGGGAATTCTTTGATAACAAACATTATAAATATTTTTTATTGTTTTGTCACAGGTTAGATTAGATTGTTTTATATTATGAGATTCATCATCATTAAAAGTGATTTTTATAAAGATAATTTTTTAAAAGCATTTACTTTATTTTTAAAACTATGCAACATATAACTTAATCTTTCCATTTTAATTTTTTTGTGAAAAGTAATTTAATGTAGCGATATTTATTGTTTCCCCAATTTATTATTATAACTTCGCGTCAAAAATTTTACGTCAACAAATAGGTTCGTACGGGTTTATTAAATTATCTAAAATATTTTTGTTTTTTAGAATACAAGAAGCTGTTGGTTTATTTATAAATTTAAACTTGTCGTAGGATATTTATAAAACTGATGAGTAATGAAAGAACATCAATGAAGCTGCTTAAACCAACTTAATTTAACTTCCTTAAAACAAAGATTAATTATAATCAAGAAATAGCAATTCATATCTGTGTTAAAACTCTTCCTTATATACAAATCCAAACAACTTCAAGGTCGTGTATAGACAATGATCCAATTAACTGGCTTCTAATATAGTATTTTAATTACAATTAAAAAGAAAGAAAGAAAAAAAAAAGTGAAGTTGCAACGATGAAATGCCAAACTAATAAGTAACTTCCTGTAATCTAGTAATCAAGCTATTTTAATTTTAAAATTTCTTTACATATTCTAAACTGGTTTACAATACTTTCAGTACCAAACAATAGACACGTATTTATAAGACTTCTATAGATTATAATAACACAAAATCATATCCATTATAGAGACTCTTGCATAATTTTATAACAAGGATAGTAAGAATATACAATGAGAAAGTAATAATAAAAATGCTTCAAGTCTTTCCAGTTACATTCGCTTATTTATCAAAACGTCATCTAAATGTACTAAACTATCATTTCTTAAATTTATTGCATCTCATAACATTCATAAAAGAATCGTATATATAGTTTAAAGAATCCATTAAGGTTGAATTGTATCAATTTAAATGTGCTTTTATATAATTATTTTATAAACTGCATGTTTGTATCTATAATTTGAAATAATCATCATCTAGAGCTTATATATATTTAAATATAATATTTAAGACCATTTATCATTATCGCGTGCTTTGGTTTTAGATTTATTCATTTAACAAGACAGTTTTTCTTTTAAATTTTTTGTCTTGTTATATTATGATAAGTTTATTTTGATTTGAAATATCAAAAAACTTTACTTTAAAATATCTGAAATTTTTATAATAATATGTAATTTTTAAAAATCAATTATAGATTTTCTAAAGACTTTGTAAAAACGTACAATACTTAACATTTTTATTTACAATAAAAATGTTAAGTATTAAAAAATAAAAACCATGGTAAAAGGAGAAAATTATATTTATAGGTTTAATGTAAAGTATTTTTCTTTTAAAGAATTTATACATTAAAAAATGTTTTTAATTGAATAACTACATTCAAATTTCTGAAACTCGTATAATTTGCAATTCTAGATTTTAAATAAAAATTGTTTATATAATAATTTAATGAATAAGGCAACTTGCCAATATGATTATTATAGCCAAAGTAAAGTTGGCAAGCAGATTGACTAATCATATAATGACATTTAAATTCGAAGTAAAACCATAATATGTGATCATTTCCTCTCTCGCTCTAGCAACTTTTTGTAAATAGGAATAATAATTTATTTTGAAGATTTCTATTTATCAGAATAACAAATCAAAAACATAATTATTATTTCGACCAAAAAACTGATTTCTTAAAGTAATTCAAATTTTGAACAATAAAAATAAGAATATAAAAGAATAAATACGTATCAAATAGGCGTATTTTAATTATTAAAATTCTTACTTTATAGGCTATATACAGTTTACGAAATATAAACTGTATGTATCTACATACATTTTAAAAGTATTTTATGAAAAAAATCAAAGTTTACATTTTAATACCTATGTTTTTCATAACTTGTACAATTATTTTTCAAAAATAGTTAAAATTTGAAATTTTTAATCGTGTGAAGTTTGAATAATAATTATACCTCGATTACAAATGTGTCAATGATATGAAGTGACTTTATAATAATAAAATACTAATGCGAGAGTAAAAAATGAGTTTAATACTTTTAACATATGTTTCGAAATGTTTATTTTATATTATTGGAAAAGGTTTTAACTTTTAAAAGTTTTCTTTCGTTTCCTGAATATTAAATATCAATAAATTATAATCTAAACAATAGTATATGTAGCAATAATATCTTACAAATATATAAAAAGAAGATAAATGTGAAAATAAAACTAAAAACTGAGAAATAAAAACCATGGAAAAAACAGAGAATTATGTTTATAGGTTTATCGTAAAGTATCTTTCTTTTAAATCTTGAATTCACTATATTAAAAGTTTTTTAAAAAAATCAAAAGAAATGAAATTTAAACTTTCAGTTACTATCATTTTAGTTCATTACGGCGGACAAAAATGTCATATTATAGTAATAATCGCAATTTAATGCAGCCTAAATGTATAGTATCTATTTAATTAAATACTTTAATTATGATAAAAATTGTTTAATTAAATATTTTTACGAAAAACCTCAATTTTTATTTATTCATATAAAAAATTAATTTTAGTCTTTTACATATAAATTAAATTTTTTATTATGTATTCGTAATTTAATTCGAGACTGCTTCTTGAATAAATAGTAAATTTAAGAGATAAGTAATTTTTTCTTCATAGAAAATGTCAGTTTTTATCGATAATAATTTAAAATTGTTATCTCTTTATCTCCATACTGACGAAAAAGAAGAAGCATATTTACATTTAAGGAATGTTTAAAGTACCTGTATAGGTCTATCTTATACTGACTCAAGTTCATTACTTTCACGAAAAAAAAAGAAAAAAAAAAAAACAACTCAGTAAGAACTAAACATCTAGAATTACATACAACTGAAATATTGCCTACTGATTTTCCGCGAATCTTGTCGAATTAATTAAGTTTATCACTAAAGCTAAAGAATAAATTGATTTTCTTAAAGTCACATTTTCAATTAGGTATTCAGCTATCGAATATTGTTTTAATCGTATGTAATTTAGAATATATCTGTTTATTATGTACTTGAAATTATGTCTGAATATCTTATTCTCAATTTAAAATATATTATAAAAAATCTAACAATTGCTTACTCTTGAGAAAATAATAAGAGAATAAATTCAATTGATTGATTATTATTTCTCCCAGTTACAAGAAATAATTTAAATAAAATAAATGAAATGATTTATTATATTTATTTATTATTATTTATATATATAATAATTTTGTTTACGTAAAATGCTATGGAAACCGGAATGATAGATAATGTACTGTACAGTACAGTACATTATCTATCGTCTAGGAAAATATTTCTATATTGATCATGATTTTAGTTTGGAATTTTTCTGCAAAAATTATAACAATCTTAATAAAAAAATAGGCGTAACATCAAACTATTCTATCTGATTTTTGCCATTTACTTTCATTACTTTCGTGAAAAACAACAATCTAAATCTGAATAAAGTAACTTACTCTATAACTCTGTGATTATTTCTGTTTTTTTTTTATGATTATAAAAATAAATAAATAATTTTATTTTAGTTTGGAAAACTAGTACTGTATTTTCAATCACAAAAACAAAAATTCAGTTATCTTTTTGATCTGGACTTCCTTTAATGGAGTCAAAAACTTTTAAGAAAAATTTCATTTGTATATAAACGCTTAAAACTAATTTTTCTGTGAATAAATAACATTCTAGTGTATGTATAGCTTATATATGACTGAGTAAAGGAATTTTTATCATTAAGTAAATTAAATAAATCAATAAAAAATGCATAATTATGATATGCTTTCTTTCAAAGTGAAATTTCTATTTTACACTCTTTTTATGCTGTGCTATTAAATTTTGCATAGTTAATTGCTTTAAATATTAATCCAAAACGTACTTGAACTAATTGAAAAGAGTATTAAATAGAAATAAACATTTTAAAATAAATTTTAATACATCGACTATAAAAACAAGAATTGGTATAGTACTTGATGCAAGATTCATTTATAAATGTAATCATTCTAGATGATAAAAATACAATAAGTCATTATTTTGCCTTTATTTTATGCGATTATTTTTACATTTTTTTTAAAGTTTAAAGATTTAAAACACGATCTTCGTTTAGTCGTATAATTTACAACGTTATAAAGTATCGATTGGGAAATGAAAACTAGGAATAAATTAGGAATAGATAGAACTTTTTGTAACCTTTGAAAAATAATTTCATAATATCCTAAATAAAAATTTAAGTTTAAATTATTAAAAATTGTTTTAATATTTGAAGAAGGACTTAAAAGTTTATTTGCAATTTTCTTACGCTGTAATATTTAATGCGAAAGAGTTTAAACGTCTTCCTAATATTTCTATACAAACAGATTAGAAATATCTGTTTGTATAGTCAATCTAACGCTAATTATGTAGATGGCAAAAAGGAAAAAACTGGAAGAAGTAAAACATAAATTATGTACAGTACAACGCAAAAGTGTAGGATTGATGGATAAGGTAAGGCAATACACGGGCGATCTGCCAAAAGGGATGCCTGCAGGGAGGATTTTCTATGGAAATTGGCCTCTATGGAGAAAACCCGTAAAACTCCACGTGGCCAACCCGTTAGTCAGGTGCGAACTCACTACCAATGTTCGGTGATAAATTAATAAGGAAAAACAGAAAATCGACTATTCTTAAAGATAACATAGGATTATGACGATAATGATAAAAATTCAATTTTTCAATATCAAAACAATTTCCATTTTGACAAAAGTCATTATGTTCATTTAAATATTTAATACAAATATCGGCCTATATAAGTTCTAAATTACTATTTAAAATTAAAAATATAATAAAATACTTGAATTTCAAGAAATTTGAATGTTNAACCATGGTAAAAGGAGAAAATTATATTTATAGGTTTAATGTAAAGTATTTTTCTTTTAAAGAATTTATACATTAAAAAATGTTTTTAATTGAATAACTACATTCAAATTTCTGAAACTCGTATAATTTGCAATTCTAGATTTTAAATAAAAATTGTTTATATAATAATTTAATGAATAAGGCAACTTGCCAATATGATTATTATAGCCAAAGTAAAGTTGGCAAGCAGATTGACTAATCATATAATGACATTTAAATTCGAAGTAAAACCATAATATGTGATCATTTCCTCTCTCGCTCTAGCAACTTTTTGTAAATAGGAATAATAATTTATTTTGAAGATTTCTATTTATCAGAATAACAAATCAAAAACATAATTATTATTTCGACCAAAAAACTGATTTCTTAAAGTAATTCAAATTTTGAACAATAAAAATAAGAATATAAAAGAATAAATACGTATCAAATAGGCGTATTTTAATTATTAAAATTCTTACTTTATAGGCTATATACAGTTTACGAAATATAAACTGTATGTATCTACATACATTTTAAAAGTATTTTATGAAAAAAATCAAAGTTTACATTTTAATACCTATGTTTTTCATAACTTGTACAATTATTTTTCAAAAATAGTTAAAATTTGAAATTTTTAATCGTGTGAAGTTTGAATAATAATTATACCTCGATTACAAATGTGTCAATGATATGAAGTGACTTTATAATAATAAAATACTAATGCGAGAGTAAAAAATGAGTTTAATACTTTTAACATATGTTTCGAAATGTTTATTTTATATTATTGGAAAAGGTTTTAACTTTTAAAAGTTTTCTTTCGTTTCCTGAATATTAAATATCAATAAATTATAATCTAAACAATAGTATATGTAGCAATAATATCTTACAAATATATAAAAAGAAGATAAATGTGAAAATAAAACTAAAAACTGAGAAATAAAAACCATGGAAAAAACAGAGAATTATGTTTATAGGTTTATCGTAAAGTATCTTTCTTTTAAATCTTGAATTCACTATATTAAAAGTTTTTTAAAAAAATCAAAAGAAATGAAATTTAAACTTTCAGTTACTATCATTTTAGTTCATTACGGCGGACAAAAATGTCATATTATAGTAATAATCGCAATTTAATGCAGCCTAAATGTATAGTATCTATTTAATTAAATACTTTAATTATGATAAAAATTGTTTAATTAAATATTTTTACGAAAAACCTCAATTTTTATTTATTCATATAAAAAATTAATTTTAGTCTTTTACATATAAATTAAATTTTTTATTATGTATTCGTAATTTAATTCGAGACTGCTTCTTGAATAAATAGTAAATTTAAGAGATAAGTAATTTTTTCTTCATAGAAAATGTCAGTTTTTATCGATAATAATTTAAAATTGTTATCTCTTTATCTCCATACTGACGAAAAAGAAGAAGCATATTTACATTTAAGGAATGTTTAAAGTACCTGTATAGGTCTATCTTATACTGACTCAAGTTCATTACTTTCACGAAAAAAAAAGAAAAAAAAAAAAAACAACTCAGTAAGAACTAAACATCTAGAATTACATACAACTGAAATATTGCCTACTGATTTTCCGCGAATCTTGTCGAATTAATTAAGTTTATCACTAAAGCTAAAGAATAAATTGATTTTCTTAAAGTCACATTTTCAATTAGGTATTCAGCTATCGAATATTGTTTTAATCGTATGTAATTTAGAATATATCTGTTTATTATGTACTTGAAATTATGTCTGAATATCTTATTCTCAATTTAAAATATATTATAAAAAATCTAACAATTGCTTACTCTTGAGAAAATAATAAGAGAATAAATTCAATTGATTGATTATTATTTCTCCCAGTTACAAGAAATAATTTAAATAAAATAAATGAAATGATTTATTATATTTATTTATTATTATTTATATATATAATAATTTTGTTTACGTAAAATGCTATGGAAACCGGAATGATAGATAATGTACTGTACAGTACAGTACATTATCTATCGTCTAGGAAAATATTTCTATATTGATCATGATTTTAGTTTGGAATTTTTCTGCAAAAATTATAACAATCTTAATAAAAAAATAGGCGTAACATCAAACTATTCTATCTGATTTTTGCCATTTACTTTCATTACTTTCGTGAAAAACAACAATCTAAATCTGAATAAAGTAACTTACTCTATAACTCTGTGATTATTTCTGTTTTTTTTTTATGATTATAAAAATAAATAAATAATTTTATTTTAGTTTGGAAAACTAGTACTGTATTTTCAATCACAAAAACAAAAATTCAGTTATCTTTTTGATCTGGACTTCCTTTAATGGAGTCAAAAACTTTTAAGAAAAATTTCATTTGTATATAAACGCTTAAAACTAATTTTTCTGTGAATAAATAACATTCTAGTGTATGTATAGCTTATATATGACTGAGTAAAGGAATTTTTATCATTAAGTAAATTAAATAAATCAATAAAAAATGCATAATTATGATATGCTTTCTTTCAAAGTGAAATTTCTATTTTACACTCTTTTTATGCTGTGCTATTAAATTTTGCATAGTTAATTGCTTTAAATATTAATCCAAAACGTACTTGAACTAATTGAAAAGAGTATTAAATAGAAATAAACATTTTAAAATAAATTTTAATACATCGACTATAAAAACAAGAATTGGTATAGTACTTGATGCAAGATTCATTTATAAATGTAATCATTCTAGATGATAAAAATACAATAAGTCATTATTTTGCCTTTATTTTATGCGATTATTTTTACATTTTTTTTAAAGTTTAAAGATTTAAAACACGATCTTCGTTTAGTCGTATAATTTACAACGTTATAAAGTATCGATTGGGAAATGAAAACTAGGAATAAATTAGGAATAGATAGAACTTTTTGTAACCTTTGAAAAATAATTTCATAATATCCTAAATAAAAATTTAAGTTTAAATTATTAAAAATTGTTTTAATATTTGAAGAAGGACTTAAAAGTTTATTTGCAATTTTCTTACGCTGTAATATTTAATGCGAAAGAGTTTAAACGTCTTCCTAATATTTCTATACAAACAGATTAGAAATATCTGTTTGTATAGTCAATCTAACGCTAATTATGTAGATGGCAAAAAGGAAAAAACTGGAAGAAGTAAAACATAAATTATGTACAGTACAACGCAAAAGTGTAGGATTGATGGATAAGGTAAGGCAATACACGGGCGATCTGCCAAAAGGGATGCCTGCAGGGAGGATTTTCTATGGAAATTGGCCTCTATGGAGAAAACCCGTAAAACTCCACGTGGCCAACCCGTTAGTCAGGTGCGAACTCACTACCAATGTTCGGTGATAAATTAATAAGGAAAAACAGAAAATCGACTATTCTTAAAGATAACATAGGATTATGACGATAATGATAAAAATTCAATTTTTCAATATCAAAACAATTTCCATTTTGACAAAAGTCATTATGTTCATTTAAATATTTAATACAAATATCGGCCTATATAAGTTCTAAATTACTATTTAAAATTAAAAATATAATAAAATACTTGAATTTCAAGAAATTTGAATATTAACTGATTTTACATCAGTTATTTATTTGAATTAATTAATCATAAAATGCGGCATTAGACTTTTAAACCAATGCTTTTTATAAAGAGAAAACAAATTTTAAAAATTAAAGCGATAATTTTTTACCATATCAAAGATTGCCGCCGAATAAAAGAAATTTCGAAATTATTCCAAAAAAGTAATAGTTTAATAATTAATAAATCATTTACATAAAAAATTAAAATTTTTACCAATCAAGCGTGTAAAATTTAGCAAGACAATCTCATATTTCAGATAACAAATTTCCTTACGAAATTTATTCAAAAAGAATAAAAGAAACATTTTATAAAGAAAAAGCCTACGATTTCGCAAATAGGTCCATTTATATGGAATAAAAGTTAAGCAAGTCAATAAATTATAATAAAATTAGTTTAAGAAATGTATAATTACTAATTTATCAAATATATTTAGATAAATATTAATAATTATTGCAATTCGTAAGTTAGCGCTAATCTGAAAGTTATAGATGTAAAGATCTAAACAGACGTGATAATATATTTTTCTTCTTGTTAACAAATCTTTCGTGTTACTTTAAATTATCGTTGTGTCTAGTGGAATATATTGTCTGATAAATATATAGTAGATTGATTCAATAATATAGTTTTTTTCTGCTATATTTTTTCTGATCGAGGCTTATACTCAGAAAAATACGGTAGTTATCAATCAATGTCATCCAGTTTCTTTCATTCTGGTAGAGTTGATTTCCTCCAGACCCATTTAAATGGAGGAATACCTTGTGGCATCCTTCGTTTTTAAAGCAAAAACGTTTTAATCGATGCAATCAAAATTCTGAAACTGCTTCAAGGAAATTTATAAATATTTCATTATATGATAAAGCTCCCGGCATTTTAAACGAAATCAATTTTATTCTTCTTGAATAATTATTTGAAACATATACTCAATATAAATTGCACGAACTATTTACTGTATATCAGTATACATGTATTTTTTTTACAATCGTCTTTTCGCATGAATGAAGTGAATTTATTATTTTTCCAATTTCTTATAGAATAGAAAGATTTCAAATAATCCCATTCTATTTATGCCTCAAGTAAAATTCTTATTAAAAATTATTTTTAAAGGATATATTTAATTACGATACCAAAAATTCAGATTTTATTACTTATGATATTAATTTCGATATCCTCTGATACGTGAACCAAAAAATATTATTCATTTCTGATTACAGGTTATATTCAACTCAGACAATTTTTAGGTATTTATTAAATCACGAATGTAAAAATTCCACGTTTTAATATCCGGTATGAGTTGACAATCTTTGATGTTATTTATGGCTCCACCCATGAAGACTGGTTATGTCTCGACTTTAAAAAAATACAAATGCGATTTCGCTTCCAATAGTCTGTTATTCTTTAATGAATTTCTTTGACTCTTCTCAAATTAGCATTCAATAGTACAACTCTGAATAATAACTCAAAGAAAGATCATTAATATTTTTTTCTTTCTTTTTTTTTTTATAAAAATAAACGTGTGTATAAACAGGTACGAAACAACAAGAATGCTAATATAATTAAAAATATAGTGATTGTTGTATAAGATAGGATTATAACATTGAAGTAAAGCCAAAAGTAATAAGATTAATAAATATAGAAGCTATTTTACATGTTTTTTTGTCTCATTTATTTTAATGATAAATTATTAATTATTACAATGAGCGTAAATAATTAAAATCGAATTATAAACACGTTCAATGCATAATTTTTTAATCAATTATAGTCATTATTTACGAATTATTTGTAAAATGAAAAAAAAAGTTTATCAATTTTGTACTAATTGTTTAATAGCTTTTAGTAAGAGACGGTCGTTAAATTTTTCTACTCTTGATAATTATTTATACATTATAAATAATAGAAAGTGTATTATAGATCATACCATGTCACTTCTAACAAAAACATAATAGGTTTTTAAACCACCTAAAGAAATATAAGCGGGTCAATGGTAATATATTAGATAAGATATGACTAGTTTACAGACCAAACATAGTATTAATATTCGAAATTATTTATGAAACCTTGTAAATATTTATTTTTATAACATTTTAAACAGTTCTTCGAAAGTTTCCTGCCAATATAGGTTATCTGGTTCACTGATTAAAGAGGGCATCGTCCCAATGTCATATCTTCCCAAAAATGGACACGATACCCGATAAACTGACAAAAGTAAGAAAATCGCTATTTACGATAAAGAATATTAAGAAACTTAGCATACCAGAACGATGAAATTATTCCATTTTACTATTGAAATAATTTACAATATGAGAAAAGGTCTGTGCGTAAGCCGACCATATAGCAAATCTAACTTTTATTAAAATTTCTATTTTTGATCATTTATATATCTCTTTGGCTGACCCAACATGAGCTACGAGTTAAAGAAATTATTTATTTACAAATTTAGTCGTTAACATATTTTTTTATAAATTCTCTACATTAACATGTTATTAACGTTATGATGATTTAAATTTATTCATTTTTATTATTTCTGAGTGTTATGAAATGAAGAAATCTCTTCCGTGCTAATAAATATTTAAAGATATTTATAATAAAGACTTGCTTTAGCTAATGTGATTTTAATTACAAAATGCAGTAGCAATTGCGGGCGTACTCATGCCAATTTCAGGCAACAACATCCACAGATCATAGTAAGACATATAGACAAAGTGGGGCTTATAAAAAAGTGAATTTATATTATCCAGTAGCTAAAGGTCAGCAGATGATAACGATATCATATTAGATCAGAGAAACCGGTCTTCATTAACTACAGGTCGCTTTTATTAAGCTGGTTAAATACAGATCCATACAAGAATCACTGCAGGCGGGCCTTCAAAGAAAGAAGAATGTCACTTTTCTTACGATGTTCATTCAATTTGCTATTCAAATAAACGCTTACAAAACATATTGCTAATAATTAATGATAATCGTCTTACGTCTATTTTTAAGATCTTAATTAAAATACAAATATTAACTCAGAAAAATTGAGATTTTGAATTTGTTTGTTATTTTTAATCATTTTTGTTTTATTTAAATTATTTTTATTAATTAATTATATTTATATATAANTATAAAATTGGGTTTTTTTTCCTTACAAAAAATTTATTCGAAACATAAAATATCGATTTAATGTAGATCAAATAATTGGATCAAAGTGTGAAAATATTCTTTAATTGATATTTAATCAGACCATTCACAACTTGTTTGGATAATTAAACTGATTATTTTCATTTGATTAATCATGAATACTGCGGTTTCTCTAGAACATATCCTAATTACGTTATTTATAGACTATACATATATATAATAAAATAAAACGAAATATATGAGTTTATTTTCATATTTTTTACGCTTTTATAATGAAACAACCATAAATAAATGCAATAATATACATGAGAAATCGAGGAATTAGTTTCCTTATATGGGTGCATTCTTGAAGATTAATTACGAATGTTTTCGATTTACTTGCATATTGCAGTGTTTTATTTTAAGCGTTGAATTTAATAAAGTTATAATACTATAAATAACAAATAAAATGAAAGCAAAGATTCCATCAACATATTCAAGCATTAAATAATTAAATAGCTTCCAAATAAAACTTTGAAATAAGTAATTTACACGAATAGGGGGAAAAAAAGAAAATAACATTCGCATAAAAGAAAATAGGCTACGATAAACTGAACTATCCGAATATTATACTAGTCCTACTTTCTTTTAATTTTTTGCAATTAACAAAATTGTCGAATAAAAAACTAAGTTGTGTTTTTATTCTTGATGATTTAAAATAGAGCATCATAGTTACAAGTTGTATTTGACGTTTATTTTTAAATCATGAGGGTTATTTTAAATGTATTTATATACATTATCCAACTTTTGGAATCTATTAAAATATAAAATTTACTGTTCTATTGTTACAGTTATTTTAAGGAAAAATTTAACTTTATATTAATTTAACATTCCTTAAATCAAGAAGTAAAGATATTAATTGTGCTATTAAATAGTATGAAGTAATTAAAAAATTATATGTTATTATCATAATAAAGATATGCAAGGCTACCATTACGATTTTGTACAGTCAGATTTTAAAAGAAACGCGATGAGTAAGCAACTGTTCATCTATAAAAATTCGATGATTAAGTCCACCTATCGATTTCGAAAGACGGACAAGCAATACGAAAGTTGTTTAGTTATCTACTGGAAATTACTTGTTTACGAGGAGTCGAGCTTCTTTGTTTCAGAATCATCTTTAGAATATTTATATATAATTATTCTAAATCGATTATAGCTTCATATTTTTATTTTATTTTATTTGTGTTTGATATAAAACGCATTAAGATTTAATTTCTTATTTAATAATAAGTAAAATAATTGATTATAAATTATACTCTCTGGTGCTAGAACTAAGTAGAACTGTTTATATCGGTAGTAGTTTAAACATTTTCGGCGACAGAAAGTAGCACAAATTCGTATTGTTGGAAAATAGCTTAAGGGGAAACAACGACAGACAGTGATCTTCAGCTGATTAAACCGATGTTATTCCAACGCTAACAGCATTCTCTTATTTATGCCCATTTTAGTCGAATCGATTGTTTAGGAAAGAATCATTATCTTATCAGAGAAATTTGCTTTTAGTACAGTACGTCATGTTGATTATCAATTAATGCTGCATAGGTAAGTAAAAGAGATAAATATTTCGCATAAATAAAATTATTGTTTTCAATTAAATCACTTTATATTACGTAATTCTGTGATTCACAAGTGTTGAATGCGTGTTGCTCTATTTCGTACAAATCATCTTCATATCAGTCTTCATCGCAACTTTTTTCTTCACGTTCGATTGTTGCTTCTAATGATTATTTTAAGAGTTTACTAGATCAAAATACTTTTATAAAATTTAGAAATACGAATAAGCGAAAAGTAATAATTAACATAACATTTTCTATTCAAATGGATTTCGTAATAACAATAGTATATTTATTATAGTATATAGTATAAATTTAATATTCTTACAGATAAATTTCTATTATAAATTACAAATTATTTATCTTTACAAATTAAAATAATAATAATTACATTTGTTTATTTAAAGAGTTTAGAATTTATTTTCTAAATATTTAAACTAATTTTTCATATTTTTTTTTATATTAAAACGCGTTTTTATTGTATTCAAATGTACTCCAGTATTGAAAAATACCACACAAAATCTCGATATTACATTCAGTTTTATGTTTAATATAACAGTATCAAGCTAAAGTTGATGTTATTTTTTGGTCAGAAAACCGTTCTGACACGAAATATAGAAGAGGTATGTCAATGCCAGTTTACATATCTTTGTTATTTATTTATTTATTCTTATTTCTAATTTAAATATTCATTTCTTTTATACCAATTAATGTTATTACTAAGTATAAATCGTACTGTGTAAATCTAATCTATAAAGCTTTATCCATTTGGACTCCTAATCATATATAACTTAAAAGTACAGTACAACGCATATTTGTTTGTTGTAGAAGCTATTTAGACTGCTCAGTTCCAGGCAGTTCATCGAAACTTTAATCCACGGCTTTTAGACAATTATTAAATTACATTAACGCAATCTGCGCAATAATAAGCAATTATTCAATAGATTCGTTTCTTATAACTTCTTAATGCCAACACCAGTTTTAACTTCCTTTTTAAAATAAATATTCTATTAATAATCATAATTAATATAATAAATTTAAATAAATTAATTTTAAAGTATAAATAAAGTTTAAATTCTATTTATATTTCAATATTTTTATTAATTTTTTTTATCTTAGAAAAAACAATTAGAATAAACAATTTCAGTATGGTAAAACAAAGAAGACTAAAGTTTGTCTATTGTAGGTTTAATAGATGAGGAAGAAAAAAGGAAGTGAAGAAGAAGAATGCTTTATTATATATTATTTAAACTTATCACACAACACTTCAAACCGTTACAAAGTAACAGTAAATTATGGATAACTTAAAAAATATTCATTCACAACTAATTTAGAAAGTATTTTCGTTATGCCTTGATTGCTTCTAACCATTGTTAATTGTGTAGAAAAGTTTTTTTTTTCTTTCTTTCCCAGCAGTTAACTGTAAATTACTGCAAACAATAAAAAATAATTTTGAA
This sequence comes from Centruroides sculpturatus, assembly GCF_000671375.1. Taxonomy (NCBI): domain Eukaryota; kingdom Metazoa; phylum Arthropoda; class Arachnida; order Scorpiones; family Buthidae; genus Centruroides; species Centruroides sculpturatus. Next base: position 887,240 of record NW_019384361.1, on the reverse strand, counting down.
ATTAGTACTTAAAACATTAAAACGCCAAAGTTTACGATTATTTCACTAACTCAAATATTAAAACTGAAAATTAGAGAAGATACTGTAAGTAATAAAACAGGCCATTTCTAAATTTAATAGAGGAAAGGAAAACAAAATGAAATTTAAAATACTAAATGGAGATGTAAGCTTAGTAGTATCTTCGTAGAATCTTAACTTATTCGCTATAATAAACTTCATTGTTCCATTGTTACAATTATAGATATATTTAATGATTAATAATCTAAAAACATTTTGCTGAATATAAAGTTTTCTATATCAGTTTAATTATAGTTTAGTATTATTATTACTTAGTTTATAGCATAGCTTACGAATTATATCTATTTTATGTTTATGATTATTGCAAAAATTACTTTACTGAGGAAATTTTAACTATATTTATGTTCTGAATATTTTTAAATTTTAGAAAGCTTAAATATTATATTTTAATTACATGTTTTTTGTTTTTTCTATTTTTCTTGTATTTTAATATACTTACAATGTTTACACTAAATTACAAACATCGAATTCAATATTTTCTTCCAAAATTATTGAATTTATTTATTATTTTCTTTTTAATAGTTTTGTTTATTTANTTTACGAGGAGTCGAGCTTCTTTGTTTCAGAATCATCTTTAGAAAACAGATAACCTAACAGGAAATAGTTACGTCACTCAGAGAAGGAAGATAAGTTCTGACGTCAACAAAATTATAAACGTAGCATTTACATAAAAATTTTTATATTTCCGATTTGTATTATTTTTGTTAAAAACTATTTGTTTTTAATAAAAATATTTATGTTAATATTAATTTCTTAACATTTTATGGATTTAAGAGTATAAAACTTATAACGAGAGTATACGTAATAAGAATAAATAATTACTAATATAAACTTATTCAATTTCGTTTACGAGAAAATAAAATCTTACTGTTCTGTTCTCCTTCAAACCTCCAGTAAACTCGATTTTTGCTTTCTTGTAAAAGAAAAGAATGCATATACTTTTTAACTGTCAGTTAAACACGAATTACAACGTTTAAGTTTCGAAAGATAGTGGGGATCTCAACTGCAGCTTTCGCATTTTAAAGTAATGATGGCTTGGATAAGGATAGTCAATAAGAAGAAACGTGATTTAGCATTTTAAACACGCATTTATTGAATGCCATACTTTTTTACAAATAAAAATAACACGCAAAAAAACCCAGTGTATAAAACTATTGACGAATTATATCTCCTTATAAAATTAATAATTATTATAAATAAATTAAAAATTTGCAAAAGAGCGAAATTCTTTGTTAAAATAAAGTTTTTTTTTTTTAATAAGAATTTTAATATATTGCAACATTGCTTACTACTAAGAAAAAATAGAGAGGCCTCAATATATTTGTACATAATATTTTATAGCGTGTCGTAATATTTATATTAAAAAATTCCTAGAATTCAAATAAGAGGGCGTTTCTTTATTAATAGTATCAATTTATTAAGATAGAAGTTCGAGAATAGATTTTTATCTATAACGGATTAAAGTTTATCAATAGGGAAAATTTATGCATTAAATAATACCGAACGATTGAAAGTATAATAATGAATGAGATGAGAATGAAAAATGAGAAAGCATCACTTCGACCTAACTTAGAGGCCTGTTTAGTAATTTGCTAACGGCGTAAAAGATAAAAATGTTCTTAACAATTAGTTCAAATGTCAAAATGAGCAATTCCTTTTCAAAATTCTAACACTTCTTTAACTGTAATTCATTCAACAATTATAAATGTTAAAGTATTATTAGTTTACTTTTTCAGCTTTTTATAACACATAGAATAACATTAAATATCGTTTATAATTTTTCGACAGCATTATCGCTTTGAAAAAAATCTATATTATAAATAACTATAACTGCATTTTATTTTATAAAATAAAAATTTGCGAACAATCTTTATTGAATTCCTTTAATTCATTCTCTAATACAATAAATAATATAATTGAGTTTTAGATTTAATTGGTTTTTATTTATGACGTTAATAAATTATATTAACGGGAAATTATAAATAAGAAAGCTTAGATATTGTTAATGACCGATTCCTTAAGAAAATTCAATTAAAATATAGCCTATATATTTCCAATTTAAATTAGAATATCATTATACATGTATTTTTACAACAGAATACTTCTCACAGACTTTTTACTACTTTATTTTATTTTAATTAGACTATATATTAATATCTTACAAATAAATTTAACTAAACATGTAATTATGTTTAAAACTACAAAGTGCATTAAGAATGGTAACATATTCAAATAAAGTTAAAATAATACAGTATTAAAATCAACATTGATTATTATTTAATAACTAAATAATAAGAAAAGCCTATCAGGATTCATTACTCACCATTTAATTGTAAGATAATGATAAATATTTTCATAAATATAGTGTCTTATGATAAATATATCCTAATACTACAGACCGAGCAAAGAATGCTAACAACATTAAAAATAAACTTGTTTTTAACATTCTGAATCATTTTATTTACTTTCAAAATACTAGCTTTAATTGCACAGTACAGTACTTAAATACAGGCCTACATCTAACACATCAACATTTAAGCTGTAAAGTGATATTCTGTTAAGCTAATTAAAATAGAATAAACATAGATAAATAAAGAAATAATAATTAATGTGTAATGTGTAATAATGGTTAATGTTAATTCATCTCCAGGTAGAAAATTAAAATCTAAGTAAAAATACAACAAAAATTTTCATCCCAAACAGAAAGAATGCAAGTCTTCTGGTGATAAAATAAGATAATTCGAATAGAATAGTGTAAATTTTTCTACATTGAAACACTGACCAATTTTTTCTCTCACATTTTTAAAGTATTTGAAAAGCTATGAAAAAGTATAAAATCGATTCTATCCGAAAAAAGTCTCATATTTCTGTTAAAATTTGGCTTTTTTAAGTTTTTTCTTTCAATGATAAACTTAAATTTGGTTTATAGACTAAAATTTAAATTTGAATTTTACTTAGTTTCATTAGAAAAATCAACAGCGAGTTCTACTGTTTACGTGATTTCGAAGTTTTGAATCCTGCATTTAGGTATCTTATTTACATTTTATTTGAACAAAAGTATTCAAAGTTCCGCGTTCCGATGACTTATCCTCCATGAGGATATCAACTTAGAATGAAATATCACAGCACAGAACGAATCAAGTGTAAAGAAACTGCAATAAATATGGAGACTGATTTATGATTAATAAAGTAATCGACTGATTATATCAGTTATACAGGAATCAGAGTTGCTGACTTTCGGGAATCGATTTCTCCGCCCCCAAACGCCTACAGTAATTCCGAATATTTCGTTCGAAGGATAATTGTTATCATAGATAGTGTACAAAATTTCAGGCTTATTTATAAAGAGGTTGCCAAAATGTAAGCAATTGAAAAGTGCAAAAATAGTCAAAAAAGCTATATTTTCTTATTTTCTTTATTTGGCACTGCAGAATCTCCTAGAGAAAAAACTACTGGATGTAGAAAACTCGAATTTTAAACCTATCCTCTCTTTTTATCAATGAGTTTCCGGAGAAACTTCCGGGTCGATAGGTCAAAGTTCAGGGGTTCCCCATAGAGCTATTTAACTTTTATCGCTTAACTTTTATGCTTATAAGGATAACATTGCATCGAAACGAATGAATTTTATTCAAAATATTATCCAGAATAACAAAAGCTCAAATTTATGCTAATGAAAACTTTTTATAACGTATTTACTAAATAGCAAATATTGAAAAAATTTGGTCAGCGGCCGTCCCGAGCGCCGACCAAACTGTACTGTACAAGGTACAGTATAGTATCAGTCTTAGGTCTTGATGTAATAACATAATTATTAATAAAAATTGAAAAAAACAATTGATATCAAACAAAACATCTGAGATATAAAAAAATTGAGCCAACTAAAAACTTATGACAATTTGTTATATTATTTGCTGTATTATTGTTTTATACAGGTAAAAATATTGTGGATATTCCGTTCGAAGCGCCAAGTCTATTTTTACGAAAGAAAAACTATTAAAAAAAAAAACAGTTTTACTGTCGTCTAAATTGTCGTAAGTTTTTATTTGACACAATTTCTTTCACATCTCAGATGTTTTTGTTTGGATTGTTTATTACAAAAATTATCGCATCTACAAAGGATAATGTCAGATGACTTCAACGACTGGCCCGGATAAAGTCGATGAAAAATAAATTTAATCGAATCCGAGTTAAGACGAGTAATAAAATATTGTTACAGTAGAAAGAAGACTCAGTAATCGACTTCTGTCAAGATGCCAAATTACATATAAACGATTACACGGAAGGTTTCTATCATCATTGTGAATCCTGCCTTACGTTCCTTGATGAAAACTACCCAAACGTGGAAAGAAAATTTATGTATAAGAGGACGACGCTAGAATAATGTCTTCCTTTACTAACAAGTAAGAATTACTGGCTGAGAAGACACTGGAGTAATCAACAACTCTGTAAACATTCAAGAAATCTTAAATATTAATAAGTTATGTTATTTTAAGGACACTTATTAATGATAAAAATGAGTATTATTAATTCATCTTATTTATTTATTCTATATCGTTTTTGAAGTCCACGAAGCGTATCTTCCTGATTTACATGTATTCGAATAGGAAATCCATATAAACTCTAATTCGAAAAATAACATTGTATTTTTAGTGTATTCATCCTGTTCAAAAAGATTTATGTCTTTATAACAAAATTAATACAGCTTGATATTTACATAACAAATATTTTAAATATTAATTCTAAGTATCTGAATATAAAAATTATTTAAGTTTTACCGATTTATCAATTGAAAAACATAATAATCGAGATTAGCAGAAACTGTAATTTTCAACTTTTACTCTTCCGTGAGCATTAAGAGAACCTTTTTAATCCTACTTTCGTGGGTTCGGCTGGGCCCACAAAGCGGGGGCCGGGTGGCGAGGGACGGGGGACCACTCCCCGAAAATTTCCCGGGAGTTTCTCGTCTGCCTGGGTACTGTAATTTCAGTTCGGTAGCTGACGTCTTAACCACCTCGGACATCCGGCAATAATAATATAAATTATACGAGTTAGTCTACTTCTCGAATAGAACAGAATATTTATACCGAACTTCAAAATTAACTTAGCTTAAATGTAAACAAAAAATACGTAGTATAAATAAAATTGAAGTTGTTATATGTGATAATTATCATCTGTGAAATAAATATATTTTTTTCAAACTCTTGCTCGATTACTTTAAATGCATTTTTTTAATTACAAAGTAATTTTTGTATACTAGAATATAATTAATAAGTTACTCAATAAAAATAATGAGAAGTGTAGTTTATGATTAAATAAAACAAATTATTTCTTCGTAAGCAAACATTGAAGAACCAAAGAAACCGTAACGAAAAGTTAATTTTATCAGATAATTTCAGTGCTCTATATTTAACCCACCCGCAAAATTCCAGTTTAATATTAGGTCTAAAACTTGTTATGGTAATATTTATAATTTATATTTATTTTTCTTCTAATAAGATGCAATCGTTTACCAATTAACATATAAATTAGTTGTAGAATGAGTCTAGAAATATAGATGACTGGCATGATCTACGTATATTAATGGAAACAATTTGAAATGATAAAATTGCAGCCATATTGTATGAAGTTATCAATGACAAGACGTCAAATTCGAGCAAACAGTTTTATATTAGAGGTGGGCCATGCCTATGTAATTAGGATCGTGTTATTAGATGTTCCATTTCGAAACTCTTTCTTGTATTTTTAGACAACGCTAACACGAAAAACCTGTTTTAAGCTACTTCCAGCACAACTCTTTCGCTAATTTTTCCATATTTAGATTCATCTTTTTACAGTCTTATTTGACATCATAAATTAGCATTGTTTTTAAATACTGTCTTTAAATACATCGAAATACTTAAATTTTAAAATCAAATTTAAAGTATTTCGATGTAAACATTGACGAATAAAAATAAATTTTAGTAAGTTTATCTGAATAATTCTAAATGTAAATTATTCAAAAAAAAAAAATTAAATTGGAACGTAAATAATAGAGGTTAAATAAATCCAATTACCGATTTCTGGTAAACAATAGAATCTATTTAACATTAATGTCTGATTTTATGTTTTAAGAGAAAGGTTAAGCGAAAAAATGTGTTCTTTGTTTCGACATTTTTAAAAATTAGAAAAACATTTTAATGGAGACAGGCAAAAATGAAAATGATACGTTAGCTAATAGAAAGGTTTTAAGAGATATTATCAATGAAAAATTGTCCATTTATATGAGAACACGCAATGAAATTATTCTTATGTGGGATATTTACATATTTTATCAAAAACTCCGGCTTTATCCTGTGCTAAACGTATAAAGATTTGCGTGATAAAAATTGCTTTAATTGCTAATTATTAATTAAATAATGTAAAATTAAGTATAATGAAATTTCTTTTAGTTACGACCTATATGTTTGTATAGACCCGTTTGCACTTTGCTGACGATCCAGGTTCACGTTCAATATTTTTTTAAAATAATCTATTTACATTTATTGCAAACATTACAACGAGCAAATGATAGCATGTTTGCATTTGAATTAGACGTAGCACTTTATCATTTTCATCGAATGTAGGACGATTGTTTGATCGGTCAGTTGACTCTCACGCTCTTAAAGAAGAAGAAATATCAAAAAACTGACCCATTTTATTGCCCAAGCAGGTATAACTATGCTTAATGTAGCTCCACTCCTATAATTCACAACGAAACATTCTTTAAATGCTTAAAAATCGGTCATTCACTCACGAAAAAATCAGCCAAAAAATTATTTAAAAAAAATTTTTATTTCGTTCAATTAAAATTATTTTTACTTCAATCTAAGGAAATCTCATGTTTGATAATATTTATTTTGTTTTAAACGATAAATTTACGACGCTTAAACGACGCTTTTAAATATTCAAATGAAAACTACAGTCTACGAACTTCTCATACGAAATGATTAAAAATATTTCAAAATTTACTTTGATTTGAAATTTAAACTTCAAAAATAACTTTATAAAGCGCATGATGAAATTATCTTCAATAAAAAAGAGTAATAAAAGTAGTTTCGAGAAATCGATTTATGCATGATTGATTAGAAAGTCAAAGTCCTTATCAATATTATTATATAGGCTATGAAATAACAAAAGTACTCTATTAATACGGATTAGTAACTGTTTACCTCACAAATTGAGCCTTAAGATTTTACTTTAACGTAACATGTTAAACTCAGTAAAGTGGAAACATTCGTTAGTTGCGCTCCATATATTTAATATGGCTCGATCGTTAGTTTTACAACCTTTAAACAAATGTTGAATGTACTCTTTTATCTTCCCCTACAAGAAATTAGTTTAATAACCGAACATATACAACACCACGAAATCAGAGAAGTTAACTTCCTTTATAAATGCTTTCCTCTCGTTGTAACTTGTGAGCTTTATAAAATTGGATTTTTTTTCCTTACAAAAAATTTATTCGAAACATAAAATATCGATTTAATGTAGATCAAATAATTGGATCAAAGTGTGAAAATATTCTTTAATTGATATTTAATCAGACCATTCACAACTTGTTTGGATAATTAAACTGATTATTTTCATTTGATTAATCATGAATACTGCGGTTTCTCTAGAACATATCCTAATTACGTTATTTATAGACTATACATATATATAATAAAATAAAACGAAATATATGAGTTTATTTTCATATTTTTTACGCTTTTATAATGAAACAACCATAAATAAATGCAATAATATACATGAGAAATCGAGGAATTAGTTTCCTTATATGGGTGCATTCTTGAAGATTAATTACGAATGTTTTCGATTTACTTGCATATTGCAGTGTTTTATTTTAAGCGTTGAATTTAATAAAGTTATAATACTATAAATAACAAATAAAATGAAAGCAAAGATTCCATCAACATATTCAAGCATTAAATAATTAAATAGCTTCCAAATAAAACTTTGAAATAAGTAATTTACACGAATAGGGGGAAAAAAAGAAAATAACATTCGCATAAAAGAAAATAGGCTACGATAAACTGAACTATCCGAATATTATACTAGTCCTACTTTCTTTTAATTTTTTGCAATTAACAAAATTGTCGAATAAAAAACTAAGTTGTGTTTTTATTCTTGATGATTTAAAATAGAGCATCATAGTTACAAGTTGTATTTGACGTTTATTTTTAAATCATGAGGGTTATTTTAAATGTATTTATATACATTATCCAACTTTTGGAATCTATTAAAATATAAAATTTACTGTTCTATTGTTACAGTTATTTTAAGGAAAAATTTAACTTTATATTAATTTAACATTCCTTAAATCAAGAAGTAAAGATATTAATTGTGCTATTAAATAGTATGAAGTAATTAAAAAATTATATGTTATTATCATAATAAAGATATGCAAGGCTACCATTACGATTTTGTACAGTCAGATTTTAAAAGAAACGCGATGAGTAAGCAACTGTTCATCTATAAAAATTCGATGATTAAGTCCACCTATCGATTTCGAAAGACGGACAAGCAATACGAAAGTTGTTTAGTTATCTACTGGAAATTACTTGTTTACGAGGAGTCGAGCTTCTTTGTTTCAGAATCATCTTTAGAAAACAGATAACCTAACAGGAAATAGTTACGTCACTCAGAGAAGGAAGATAAGTTCTGACGTCAACACAGAGGTATTTGTTGAGTGTTAACGGTTAAGCTACTATTGTTCGGGCAGAGATACCTGTTTGGTACCCGAAGCACGACTCGTAAATAGTAACGATCAATGATGCCTCGAGGGATCTCAGAATGCGTCATAAATTCTCGTTACAGAAGAGAAGTTTTGCTTTCTAAAATTGGTATATCTATAACTGGAATATGCCTAGAAGTGATTGATCTTTATAGAATTAAAAAACAGAAAGAAAAAAAAATACTGTGATATTTGTAAACTTTATCATAATACGCAAAAAATTCATGGGGAAATAAAATTTTAAAAATAACAATTCGAAATGTATCAATCACTTCGGATTTACTCGTAATTAAACATAAAACGGATAAAGTTAGAAAAAAAACAGCAAAGTTTCATTGAACTCTCTCGAAATTATAGTGGTTTTGCTACGTAAAAGTAGATAAACTGTTTTATACTCTATAATTTCAGAAAGTGGTAGTTGCTTTTCACTATGCTTTTCACGAAAGTTTTTGTTAGTTTTTATATCTAGTCCCGCTTGATTTTTCAAGCTTTAATTAGAATTTTCTTTGGAGCATTTGATCTACATTATAATGAAATCTGTAAAAAAGTCCCGAGATCTCACTCGAGAAGAAATAAATACTATATTTTATGTATATTTTTAACAATCTACCCTATTGATACCTTAATTTAAATTTAGAGTTTATTTATTGGCTACTTTTAGTTGCAGATTATGTTGCCTCGGAGAATAGTTTCTATATAGAATGTCGTCGAACGACATAATAGCCTAAGTCTACACATAGTTTAATAAAAACAGTTTTAACTAAATGAAAAATTAAGCGATGAATTGTATATTCAACTATTTATTAACTAGTTATCATTTTAACATAAATGTTTTAGTATACCAACGATAAGAAATAAAACGATAACGGTTTATCTACATTTTTCCATATTATTCGTAGTCTTATGTAATAAGTCAATAATAAAATGAATGCATATTTAAAACCGTTATGAATTTTAATCGGTCCACCAAAGAATAAACTACCTTATAATAAAAGATTATCTTTTCTAAGATTGTAATGATAAATAAATGATGCGAATAACTTTATCAAGATGATCCACTGGTCTTTTAGTTTCTGTGTTACAGCATTTATTTATTTGTTTAAATTATCATATAATAACTTTAATTTATTTGATCATCTAAACATGAAGATATAAGTTATATGAAGACGATTTTAACTCGAATATTTTATTAATAAAATGATGATTTTGTAAGTTTTTACTTGAAATTTCATCAAATTTCTTTCCTAATTGAAGATAATTGATTAAAAGTAATGTAATAAATTAAATAATCAGTATCTTAATAAAAAGACATGAAATAATAGATTATGTATAAGTTTATAAATAATCCATCACTGAAAGACGGAAATATGGAATTTTTTAGTTTAAAAGAAACGTGACAAATTGTATCGTACGAATTAAATCCACATGATTCTAATGCAGCTTAACGCTTGAATTATTTAAGATTGGGAATAACTGGGTCGAAAAATATTTTATCGATGTTTATCCGATTTCCGCTTTCTTTAAGAATTTGATGTATTTTCCGCAATTCTATGCCAAACGTAAAACTTTTATATTTTAATATCAGAAATATAAAATTATCTTTAAATCAGATAAGAAGTAAATTTCAGATTTCTCAAAAGGAAAAATCTAATTTTTAGGAAAAGAATAGCGGAAATTCTCAATGTCTTTTAAATTGTAAGGTTTTGTTGCCACATTACAATATGTCAGAATGGCATTAACTGTGTTCCAAGGACGTTGGGAGGTCGCGCTCTCTTCTGATCAGCCTCAGGTGGAGGAGGGTCGATCCAGCCTACGCCATGCACAGCGACCCGTCCGGTTCCGGACATAACAACTACACTTTATTTTCACAAATGCCAAACATAAGAAAAAAAAGTTTAATTCTTAAAATAGAGGCCAAAATAATTGCATGTTAAATAAAATTAATTAATTAGTTTGCAGTTAAAGTGCGATAATCAATTCTAATTATTAAGTTAAATATCTCATGAACGGCGAGGAGAGATTTAATTGTAAGTACAGGTTACCACTATTTGTATCTTTTTATGATCACAATTAAAAATAAACGCAACGGATAGCATTAGGGAAACGTCAAAATAATTAATAATTACATTTTATAATTTATAATATGTTTTTTTTTTCTATTTTAAAGCTCGTTAATCTCGGTTTAAATTAATCTTAACTAATTTTAGATTCACTCGCCAATAGGCATAGAAAATATTGCTATTATTTCCTGTTCGAGTTCTTTATTCTCTTTCGAACATCTATTATAAGTTACTATAAAGCAGAGTATAAATTGATAAGAAGTTATCAAAACTTTAAAAGCAAAATAATTACTTTAAAGAGAGAAAATTTATATTTATTTTATTTGAAAATGAAAAATAATTAGATAAAATTCATGCATTATTTAATACAACACTTTTCATACTATGAACATTTATTAATGTTAATATATAATAAATATTGTTATGTCTAGCTCTAGGTATAATAAATATATTTTTATATTCATGATAAGTTTATATAAACGTGCAAAAGAATTTAAATTAAAATAATCATTTCTGTCGTCAATACTATTTATAAGAATTTTAGGAAAATCCCGAGTAGTCAATTTAATACGCCCATTAATCTAATTATAATTTTACGTAGGTTTGCTTATCCTATATTTGTTATATTAATAAAGGTAAAACTCTATCCTCATATATTTAAATATTCAAAAAAGGCACATTTATAAATATTAAATTCGTATAAACAACAGATCGGATCAATAAAACATTTTCCAACAAAACTTTCTTTTGCTGAATAAATATTTAAATATTAAAAGTTTACATTTTTATATAATATGATGGTCTAGGTAATAAGTATTACAGTTATTTTCCAAATAAGTTAAAAATAAATATAAAGCTGTAAAATGTTAATATTTATATAAAATAAATCCTATTAAATTTTATTATTCTTCTAAAACGTCTATTTTTAATTCATAATTATTGAATATCTTACTAACAACTTTTATAGAAATTTCACTAGTTTTATTGTATTTTCTCGATTGTTTTAGTAATAGAAATTAATAAAATTCGATTCATTCAAAAGAAAATATCGTTGACGATATTTTTAGATAAATTTTCAAAACTAAAACGAAATATCCTCAAAATCTTTCTTTATCAATTATCAAATAACCTATTATAAACGCTAAATTATGTACCGTATATTTGTACTGTACATAACCTATAGGCAATATATAAATGTGCATATTTTGTATTTTTCAAGATTTAATTAGTATAAAAGTAAGGAAACTTGAAATATTCTGGCTTACCCTTAAAATTGTTACTTATACGACGTAGGATATATTATCTTAAATTAATTCGTCCTTTCGGGATAATAGATAAACTTACGTTTAAAAATTTCTGAAGTGCTTTAGAAAAGTTTTTGAGTGAATAATCCTAATGGATAATGATACTCGCCATTCTAAAGACTTATCGTCCAAAGCGTACTTAGGGTCTAACACTTTTATAAATGGGCCTGGGCTCGATGCAGCTTACCTTATGTTGTAACAAGGGCATTACTTATGACTTGGTCAGATCTCTATCTTTAAGTGAAACCATTGTCCACTTATTTACTCGGTCGCCGATAAGTCGATTACGATTGCCGACGGATACGTAGCCTACCTAACCCAGGACGGTTGTTAATGTATAGAAAAAACTAAAAGAGGTCTCCTTAACCTGTATATTCAACAAATTGGTCGGGATCTATATTTTCTGATTATCATAAAGAATGAAAGAGCAAAAAAAACTGAATGCCACTTTGTTTTCCATTATTTTTCAAACTAAAATTATTATAAAACGGAAAATGTCAAAGATAATGTCGAAATCGGAACGAAACCAGTAAAGATTATAATCGGTTGTAAAATATTAATTCATTTTGCAATCGGAATTACTTTTATGTTTCGATTTATTCCAACAACCTACATATTAATGTTCGACGATACATATTTTGGAGTTATTTCGTTTACGTAAACGTCGATTTTCGCTTAATCTAATCAAATTGACAATATTTCGAATTAAATAATGCCAACCGCTAAATTAATAGGCAATATATAAAGAAATTTTTTCATTTCTTTAATATATTTTCCATATGTATCATAAGATTTTATTTTTCAGATTTACCCGAGAAGCTTTAACTGAAATTTTTAATAGAATTTCTAACCAATGTCTGTAAGAACTTATCTTTACAAATAATTCAAATGAGTTAAATTTGCGCAAAAAAGAAGAAAATCGAATCATCATTTAAATGAATATTACATTTAAATATTGCAATAAGTATATTTTGAATATAAAAATAGCGTGCGAGAGAAAGGAGGAAAATACGTTACAACTTAAAATGGTATAAAAAATATTGAAAGAAATATCGAAACTATTTATAGTTTTTCTTTTTTCTATTTTTTTTAATTTGAAATCAATGAGATTATCTAAATTAAATAGAAGAATTTCATTAATACGTCTAAACTTTCACTAAAATGTATTAGGCTAAATCCTAATCGAAAAAGTATTTAAATTATGTAACATTTAAAATCACACGTAAATACTTTTTTAAAGTATTGTACAAGTACTTAATGTTTTATAATGAATCCGCATTTATTAGTAATATAAGGATAAAATAAATGTATTATGTTTTCTTATCGATGAAAATGACAATTTTTATACTTTTAATAATGTTTTCAATCTTTAAAATTTGATAACAAATATAATACTTTTATATTATATAATTAAATTTTCTAGTGTTAATTAATTTCACAGATAGACCTAAATTTTAAAACTACTTTCTTCGGGGGGAAAAACGATAAATTTTATTTTTAACGCCAATGTATTTTTAACGAGGGATTTAATCACGCTTATTCCGAGTTACGGTCTGTAAAACCACTTATATACAAAGAAGTTAAACATATTTTAACTCGGTCGGCTTAACTATCTATCAATAGTTTACATTTCAAAACATAAAGCTTTTACAGAAACTTAAGTTCTATTCATATTTTAATTGTAAAAGAAAATGAAAATTGTTTATAAAGCGTCGTGCAAGTGAAAAAAATTAATGATACGTGTAAGTTCTTATATAACTTGATTTCAAAGCGTGAAATTTCTAACCAACTTACTTACTAATAAAATTTTTGATAGATTTAATTACCTCTAATTATACGATAACCATTGTTGCCTGCAAATTTAATTTGTTTATAGTAAATTTTTAATATGAATAAAAATCTACTTAAAGAAACAAAATCAATTAAAGTAATAAGATCTACAATTACTTATTTACATAACTTTAAAGTCTATATATAGCTTATATATATATACATTTACAACTAATAGAGTAGCTATGTTAACGTAACATACACGAAATGTAGGAACGAATTCAATTTTTCAGAAGTTATTGTTCGAGTGTGTAATGAAAATTAGATGTTTCAAACAATACGCTTCAATCCACTGCCGGTTTGTGTGGGATATAAAAGAAAGTTACTATTTAGCCAGCGGCTATATTTTAATTATTATAGTAATCCGAACTATTTGCATTTAATCGAGAAAAACAATGCTTGGCGAGAAGATGGACCGTTCATCAATCATCGGTAACAATAATCTTACCTGTATTAGACATAGCCTTCTGCCTTGATCGACTTTACACACTCATGATTAACTCCGTGCCGTGTCTTTAGACAAGTTCTTCGACACACAGACATGCGGGGAAAAAATTTAGAGAAATCGACTGGAATAATGAAAAACGGCGTTATTCCAACACCCGTTCATATTTGGAAACATCGAAACTTGCACCAGCAGAAAAACAGTCGAGTTGTCGGCGTGAAAACGCCGAATTTTTGTCGGTTTATCGGCGCAGCGCGGCGCGGTTAAAAAGGAAATCACAGAGAAACGAGTTTTTAGTACACGGTCGCCAGATGAACTGTCTGTTGGAGAAGTGGGAAATACGGTGGCGGTCGACTGTAACAAAAAGGGCCAATCGTTGTTACTTTCGTCGCCTTGGCAACACTTTCTAACCAATTGGCTCGCAATCGAACGCGGTGGCAAGTGTACTACTAATTTTCTTTTATGATCTAATGCCTAAATTATTTTACGTTTAAAAAACATACAAACACTTTCTTTCTTTTTTCACCAAGAATCTAAAATAAACAATGTTTAAAAATACTTTCTATAACAGAAATTTACTATTAAAAATTATAAAATTCGATCTGATTTTGTTCCAAATAACGAAAACTTCAAATTTTTAACGAGAAGAATAATTTCGAGAATCGTTTAATATTCGTGTAATTAAAGATAATTAATTACCGTAAAATTCTTATTTATTATTATATTTTATATAATAGTAATAGTAATATTTACGTTATTTTCATTTTTGAAAATTTTATAATGGAATATGCAATAATTTTCAATGAAAGTTCTATGGATCTTTGTAATAAATTAAACACTATAATTGTATTAACAACAAATATATTAATTAAGAGTCCAATATAATCAATTCTGTTAGATTTTTTAATTACCGTAAATGTCGAAAGATTTAGCCTGTAGATTATAAAAACTGTACGCTTACATTAAAGCTATACTCTCATTTAGTAAATATTACACTATGTAAATACATTTTTGTTAATAGCTACTGTTAATGAGTACAAAAAATTTATATTTATATGTATATACTTAAGAAAGTATCCTTGAATTATAAATATGGAAAGATAAATACAATGTTCAATTAAGAACCTTCTATTATTATCCCGTACATTTAAGATCAGATAATATAACAGATTTACAATTGTTAGCAAGTAAATAGCGTTGCGAATGTCTCATTTGATGTTTGACAATCAGTAGAGCGTACCGAGACAAATCGACGATTCACATCCGAAAATATCTGTATTTTTTTTTTTCTTATAGAATAAGACAGAGCGTGTCCGTTTTAATGATAAAAAAACCACACTCGTGTCACTGACCACCGAAGAATTGTAACTGAGAACCGTTAGGTTTGTGTGCTTTGTTACGCTCGGAGGGACTTTCCGTATCCCAAGCTTTCTTTTAAGAGGAAAATCGTCAGTGTGTTCGTTCCGTTGACCTACAGTTATCATTTTATCAAAATAAGACAGATTATAAACACAGTTTAACACGAAATGTATATAACGTTAACGTTTCTGTGCATATGAGCAATTAAATTATATAATCTTAAATAGTACCGAGAATAATTTGCATTTAGGTTTAGAATAATATTATTGTGCTTTTTTTAAATCACGTTCATAATTAAAATTATATTTTTAGCTTTAAAATAATTTTTATTTTTTATTTTAAAACAGATATTACTAATTTAATGCGGTCACGATAATGTAAAATAAATGTTTTGAACATCAGTATTTGGGTTATATTGTATTTCGATTGATTTCACATACAGTACGTGTAACATCACATTCCATTCCACGCACTTTTTTTAATATGCGTCTTCACGAATTTGCTTACGCTGGAACTTTAAATACTATTGAAATGAAGTAAAACTTGTCTACTTTTCTTGATTTTAATGATTATCATCTGTATATTTTTACATTTTTAAAATTTTTGTTTGGTTTTTCATTGTAAACATTATATTACCTGGCTTTTACGGCACTCTTTATTAGCGCACTTTCTCCAATCACGTGATTTTCCGCACGCTTTCTTTCCAGGGCGGAGTAGATCCTGAGTCATCCCCATTGCCTTCTTCCTCTTGTAAGAAGTTGCGCGATGCACATCACTGACTAGCTAGTTCTTTTCCGCTCGTTTGATTTTCTTTTCTACAATATAACTGTGCACTCAATTTGCAGAGTATTGTATCCCGTGTTCGCTACGATTATCATCATCTAACCCTCTCCGATTACGTTACAATTTACATTACGTTTTTCGTACTTTTTCCCATTTTTTATATTACAACTCGCTCAATTGGGATAATTTAAACTATACAAAAATTTTGACTTACATCTATTAAAATTCCAATTATTCTAACTACAAATGCTATAAAATATAAGTAATCGTGGGACGTCTCTAATATTTGCACTCGATTATTAGGAATATTCACTGTGGAAGAGAAATATTATTGCATTATGTCCTACATATTCTAATAAACACTTTCTCCAGTTCGACTACGTAGCATCGTCATCAAAATTTGGTTTTGGCAAATAATTTTATTCTGTCACTTGCTAAACGAAGCAGCGCATTCGACCTAATTGGAGACGAATTCGACCGAGTGTATCATCGGGATAAATTTTTATCTATTTGGAATACGGGTCGCGACACAACCCGTTCTTTTTTCATTTCCTGAATCTCAATAATATCCAACATAATCAATAATTCTTACATTTAGTAATTGTAATTTCTTACCTCTATTATATAACAAAACAGCGACAAAACTACATTCTAATGTTATTTATAAGAATAGTGTAAGACAATTCCAAATCTTATAATTATAATGAATTTTTTCAAAATGCTTTTTAATAGATAAAAACATTTGCATGCATCCTGTACGAAAATATTTTTATTTTATTGGAATAAATATGAAATAAAATGCAGAATAACTTCTATAGTAAAACGAATTAGTTACATATAACAAAACTATGTCAAAAGGTATTCGGTTATGTATTCCAGAATTTAAGTTTTATCTTTCTAAGTTGATAAATTCATAAATATAACTTAATAAAGCTAATTAATACTCATTTTTTTAACTATTAAAAATAGTTTAGAACCCTTTAGAAAACGGCAATTTCGTAGTTGAAGGTTTATAAGACTCTTTATCAGTCAAAGGGCGGACAGAATCTTCTAGCCTTAAGGTCGACGATGTTATCGATATAATATCTAAGTAACAATCCGGCAGTCTGATTTGAATCTGATCAATTAGAGAACAGGTGAGTGCCCGTAGGGAGAAGTGTGGAAATCTTCATTGAATATTAATAAATAGTGTTACGAAATTTTATTAAAGGTCATTATTTAATAGTTTTTCTATAAAAGATATTTTAATAAATTATTGGATCTACACTAGGTCTATCACGTCGAAGCATCAGACGACCATTACACGTTTGGTCCTTCTAAACGATTCCAAATGGTCTTTTTGTGCTCTAAACTTACTTTCCATCCACTTGCCGCGTAACATATTGCAATAAAAATGCCATTGTTTTTCGACGGTTGAATACTTTTTGACCCCACATCTTGCAGATAATTGAAACAGTAATAAAAATACATGTTTTAAAAATATTATTCGGATTATTATGGGCTCTATACATTTCAACAAGCAATTTTCTATGATAGATCTTTTAATACTGATAACAATCGTCAATGGTGATTGCGTAGAAGGCTTGCCAGTACTCTTTTGTCATTTATTCGCATCAACGAATATAAAAAGATTATTATCTGGACTACACAAACTGTAACGTGACAGAAATCACGTGACTTTATATCACGCTCGCACGTGGAAAAGTGAAATAATTGTATCTCTCTTAATAGGACAAGCCATGTGACGTGTGCTGAACGAAATGTGGTAAATGTTTCGCAGGCTGCTGGACGCAATCACGTGTTTAACGGGTGTGACAGATGGTCAATCGTTTGCGGGGCTCTATTGTAGTACTGTACGTACTGTACAGTGGATTGCTGACTGATCTACAAATGGCGTGATGCGTAACCAACTCTCGGTCGAATAAAGCTTCGTTTCCTTATCTTAAGACGTATACAATGCTTAAATTATGTAAGCTTGTATTGAGTCACAAATACGTCAGGTGTGATTTAGTGAATAATCTCTGTCATTTTCAGCAGCGGAAAAATATTATCTCTTCAAATATCAATATAGTTACAGAGATAGTAGGCATTATGTATTATTAATAGATCCAAAGCTTATTTTAAGTGCTAGAGAATTCAAATGGAAAATGATTATATACAAAAAGCAATCTTTTATCCAAAAGTTGCGTGATATGTTAAAAAAAAAAGTTTGTATTATCATTATAAACATCATTCTGGAATTGTAAGAAAAATATCTTTTCATAATTTAGAAATTTTAAGAAGATTACATTCTGCTAAATTTAATAGAATAATAAATCTTTTAATTGCAAAATAATATTAAAAACTATTTAGCCTGTATTAGTTATTTAAACTGATGCTTTCGATGGGGTATTTTATTCTCGTGACTGAGAATCCTATTTGTAAACGGCAATTTTTGTCTGTATCAATTTTGACTTTATATTTCTTTGAACAAAATCCAGGTTTAATTTATTAGTTTTTACTTTTAAAATCTTGTAAATCTGAATTAGTCAATTTTGAAAATATTTACATGTACTGTACAGTACTGTACATTATACATTTTTAACGAAAACATCATTTCCCCATTTTTCTATGCAGTAAATCGTATTTATCTATATTTATTTCGGTTGTTTCTTAATCACACTTTTTGAAATCTCATATATAAAGTATAAATTAATAAACGAATAACAATTTTTCCTTATAAATTTATGAATTTTCATTTTAAAAAAGTTTCAAAAATGTACAGTACAGTACAATAAACGATACAACTTAATAGCTAAGTTTCTTCTATAAATTAAAATTTTTAAACATTTCGATGTACCCATCAAATCCTCGATTTATTTTCGACTTTTATCATTCGAGACGTAATAAAATAATGCTCGACCTTCAGTATTGACAATGTTTGAAATAGTAATAAAAATGAAATTTGAATTGGCTCGATAACTTGAAGTATTTCCAAACGTCGTAATGAGATATTTGACATTTGATTACATTCGTCATATTAGGAAGTGGTAAGCCTGTACTGTACTTACCAATGTAAATATATTGACGAACAAATGCTGCATTTCGTGTTGGTGGCGACAACAAATGCATCGGCCACACTCGATTCGTGAAAATCATTACGGTTACTAACAATATGAAAAAGAAAAAAAAAATAAACATTTAAGTCAGACAATAGATCTTTTATCTTTTTCATCGTAGATGCCTGCTAGCAATGATAATGTGCATATTCCGGAAATACGGGCATATTTATCTAACATCTTTTTTTCCTTGATTTGTGAGATATTGCACTTGAGAAAGTTTTCCTGTGAATATTTTATACAGTAATAAATTAACTTTAAATATAAAATTATTTGCTTTTAAGTTATAATTAATAATTTTTTTATTCATTTCTGGCTTCTTTATTACATTAACAGCATTGAAAAATTCTAAAATGAAACACATTAAATTCCTCGCCGATTTAAGAAAAAATTTATTAATAGTTTTTTACTGCTTTTTCATATTAGGATATGTTTTCCATTCAAAATCAGAACAAGTTTCCTATAAGTAGGGAGTGGATGGACTAAAAACACAGACTTTTACGATCACAACAGCCTTCCTTAGAAATTTAGGCCTATATATTTTTTAAAATGTATTTTATAAACGTTAAAAAATATATAAATTATTTATATATATTAAATTACTAGTACTCCTAGTAGAAAGTCTACTTATATAATTTCGCTGTAGGCTTACTTCTATGCTACAGTATAAACCTTCTTCAATTAGCTAAGTATCTGTTAAAGTTCACAACTGATCAAACCAAACCATAAATTTATGTTTATCTATTTCAATGAAAAAAGAAAGAAGCTTTTGTAGTATCTAATTATGTAAATATCGGGCAACCGGTTTACAGAAAATTTTGACTGCAGTTTCTACACAAACTAATTAGTCACATATAATATATTTAATAATTTAAAATCCTTATTACAAAATAACGAATAAAAATGTTTAAAAGTATAATAAGCTTAATGCCTAACAACTTATAAATATTGATAAGTGTATGGCATTAGACCATTTTCTCTATTCAGTATAGAATACTGATATTTCTAGAAACTCATGCATTAAAAATAGTTTGAGATAGAACTGTATGTCTATTAGTTATCTAAATTTTTAACATACATTCTTAAAACAATATTATATATAATGTATTTATCTTCTATATATTATACGTTCTTCATTATGTTTTTTATAAATATTGCGGATGAATAAAGTTTAAATCCAAAGTTTCCTCATAAATTGCAATACCGCCCGATAAAAGATTACATAAAATCTATATCCAGACTTTTTCACAAACGAATTTATCATACAGTTCTTACTTATCAATGGTTAAATACCTATAGGCATAAACTTATTACGATTGTCTGCAGCCTCAATTCTTATCCAGAAAAACCGCTTCAGAAAAGAATAATTGTAGTTTACTTCAATTTCTTTGTAAAAATGAAAACTATTTGTGCAATATTATATTCATCCATCAAGGTACGGATATTACACCTAAAAGTCAGTATATAATTTTCTCAAACTTTAATTGTATGTTACAGTTGTATACTGACATTCGCGGACTTGACAGAGATGAATGATGACGAATGTTTAAATTATTTTCGTCAAAGTAAAATAAACAGGTAGGGATACTGTCTATATTCATCACCTATACAAAAGAAATACTGTTTAGGTGTTGATAGCTCAGAAAGATTTTATTGCAAAGGTAGCTTCTGGTGCATGTAAGTTATCAAAGAAATCTTTTCAATCTTTTCAAAGAAAATATTTTAAAATATTATATTTTATAGGTGTATTTATTTATTTACTTATGATATATTTAAATGAATGAAAGCAACTTGCATAAAATCGCCTTTCTAAAATGAAATATTAATTACTGTAGGCTAGGCTTTAAAGTAGAATAATTATCTTGAATCAAAAATTCATAATATTATCATAAAAGATTAGATATATTTCACCTTGAGTAGAGAAATTTTAGATATATCCTATATGATTTAAGTAGAATTTAAAAAGTTCTTTATCTATGGATCAAGTGAAGGAATCGGCTCATCAATCATTGTTTAAGAAAAGCTTAAAAACTAACTTGCGAGAAAACAAGAACAAAACAAATTCTTGTCAAGTTCACAAATTATTAAATAATTAATGACAATTTTGGACACTAAAGAAAAATTACTATTGTCAGTATAAAAAAATATTAATCGACTTTTCATTCATGAGGCATTGAAGAATTAAAAGACTATATCAATGAATTACTTGTAATCTCCCTTTTTAAAAAAAATATATTTTAGAAAAGATTTGAATTCAATTAGTTATTTAAAGACATGAATAAAAAATAAAACTTCAACAGGGGATCGATCTCAACTTTTACAAAAATTATTCGAATAAAGCCGATATATTTATCAAAGCATGTTTTATATAATAAAGATTTGGCTAAATTAAAGAATATTTTCTGTAATTTAAAACAGGAGCCATTTGATTTTTTTAAGATCTTTTATGTTAAGGTATCCGCGATATGTTCGGTAAGTTAATTTAGTCGGTCGAAGACCTGCAGTGGAAACTTAATCCTCGTTAACTGCAAAGAAAGGTTTAAAATGCCGAGCCAGCCATAAAATGAACAGAAATAATCTTGCAAAACTAGTACAGATATTCAAATACATAGAAAAATTTAGGATAAAAACAAAAATAAGAATTATACATGTTTTGTTTACGAGCAATATACCTAGACTATAATTTGTTTAATTTCCCTGTTTTATTAATGCCATAAAGCTGTTATCACCAGATAAAAAAAAATTTATAGAAAATTAAGCCACCGAATTTAATTCTAAGTTAATTTAAATTAAATTTTATCGATTGCTTATATTTTTAAAAAACGAAACAACATTAACGTAATTTTAAAATTTATTTTGTTTCGACATAAACTGAACCAGTAGTTTGATATTCATTCGTCGTCTCGTAATTTGATAGACATTTTATATTTAAGACTAAGATATAAACAATAGTTTTAAGATGATTTTCTGTTTCAATATTTTTTAAATAGTTAGTTGTATAAGTTTTAAAAAATAGAAAAAATTAATTAATTCACATTGTTTTGAATCTCAAGTATTGTAAACCACTTAAAACTTAGACTATAACAGCATAACAAGTTTCAGATTAATGAAACAATTAAGGTTATGATATAGATATTATATTCTTACAATTTTATATCGATATACACACGCCTGTATGCGGTCACACTGGTTATTATTATATCAAAGCAGTTGACTCAGAAGATAAAAGATAATCCATAAATATAGGAAATAGTCTAATCCATAAATATAGGAAATAGTCTAATCCATAAATATAGGAAATAGTTTAATCCATAAATTAAATTTGTTCAATATTTTATAAACGTGTTTAAAATATCGATAAATTAAATCATTCTAAAGGTCGGGATGTGGCATCATTAATAAAATATAGTCTAATCTGTAAGTTTTGTAAATATAACGTAAAAAACCCTCGATGGAATAAAAAAAATATTCCCGGATTTATACTGGAATCCCTTAGAAAGCTGCGAATGGAAAAAAATAGGCGTAATAATAAATTTTCCATATATAATAGAGAAGTGTCCACAAGAGTGAAAGTATAGATAAAACGTTGTGTGTCTGATTTTATAAATTTTGTATTCATCGAAACGTTATCAAAATTTCGAACTTCAAAAGTTGCCAAACAATTAATAAAAAAACATACTAAAATAGATATATACTTACGGTTCGTAACTTTTTGTCTATAAAAATATTATATTCAGTCTTAATTTTGTATAACTTAGACCTATTGATTTGAATCTTTTTTTTTTTTAATAATAGCATTCGAAATGATAAATATAAAATCAAGATAAAATGTTATAATTAGTGCTTTAATTATAGCTTTATTGTTAAAGAAGAATACAATACACTTATTGTAAACTACATTTAACGAGGTTGGATTTTTATTTTCGTTTGTTTAACGTAAATCTATCATAATTTTATTTACATTTCTATATATATAGTATGTAGGCAATAAATACTTATTAAATAAATAATCTTTAATTGATGCCGTTTACATAATTTAAACATTATTATATAAAATAGTATTTTTATGCATTTATTGTGAATTTTTACTTTAAATATATAAAATAAAATTATATGCCAGAAATTACTAGAAACTCTAATATTAATTAAAAAATAATATGATAATTAAAAACATTAGTTCA
>NW_019384361.1:838643-863322 GCF_000671375.1 Centruroides sculpturatus | reverse complement strand
AAACTAATTTCAAAATTTTAAAATAATAAAACTATTTTTCAAATTAAACTTGTTTTAAAATTAACCACTAAATTATTATTCGCTTCTTATTTAAATAAAGAATTAATTATATATTATATTAATTTTTTAAGAGTATATAAATCAGTCCGAATATCTGCATTATTTTCCTTTAATTAAGGAAATATATCGAATACTTTGAAAATGAAAAATAAAAAAATATTAAAATTTAATGGCGATATAAAAACTTTAATTCAAGTTTTTCATGTAAAATATTTCATATAATTGCGGATCAAAATTAATCCATATTAATGAGTAAAAAAAAAAGAGGAAACATTTTAAATGTTCGGTTATATTAACGCACATAAATCTTTTATAAATGCTGTATATACACATTCATTGATCCGATTAAACATTTAGAAAGAGTTTATGGCTTTTGATTATCAAATAATTAAATCTTAGTTATAGCCGTGGGCCGAAGATCCTATATTAATTATAAGTTTCGATACATGTTTGATTAATTTATTTTATTATATATTTAACCGCTATAAATTTCATACTGCTTCAAACTTAAAAATGAAAAAAAAACTTTTATAATAAAATAAATACGTAAAACTTATCCAATATTTTAAAAGCTAAATGAAATAAACTACTGAAATTTAATGAGAAAAACTATAGAAGTTACACGTTCTTTAATTGGGTCATATTAATACTATGATTTAGTTTATAGTTATGTTAATAAAATAAAAATAGATATATTATAATATTCGCACATTCACCTTAATAAAATACACTAACATAAGTATTATAAATTCTCTCAAAAATAATTAAAATGAAATTTTCTATTTTGAAGATACAAATTTTAACGTGTATATGTCCGTAATTATATTTTGGTAAATTTATAAAGATTAATTGTAATAAATTATATGCATAAAAATAGTTGAATATGGCTATCTATCATACGATTATCTTCGTCATGTGCATTAAACACATTGCATTTTCTTGTCTACTACTACCGAAAGTTTCGTTATTTTCATTTTTAATTAAAAATCAACAGATATCAATCCAACAAAATAGTAAATTTATATTAAAATGTCTCTTTATATTATTGTATTTTGATTAAAAATACAAGTTATTTAATTGAAATCGTAATTGTATCTTTCAATATGAATCGAACGAAAAAGAATAGAAGCAATTGGATTATAAAACTTCTAGAGATCGAAATAAATTGAAATTATTTATTGGACTAACTTATGATGGGTTACGATAGATAAACCTAAATAAAATTCTCATTAACACGCGAATACGGATAATACAGACACAAAAATTAATCCAATTTAACAGACAAATTTAAGGGACTGTTTTAATGAACGTAATAATTTCCATCTAATAAGTGATGCGTATTTTAAGAAAAATATTAATATCAAACAGCAAATTTTGAATAATTGATTAATATTACATATTTTGAAAAAAATTTAATGTAAATTATTTATTAAATATGGGATTAAACTGTAAACTATGTCCTTTTATTTATTTACATAATTAGAATTTGATGCCGTTAAAACAACTTTTATATACATCACAATAAACCTGGCGAAAAAGAATCAATACTTTACAAAAAAAAATATTATCTATTCATTCTTCAATTTATTAAATTTTAGATTTAGAAGATTCAGCTTCGAGTTTGATCGCGTTTTCAGTCTGGAAGGCGAATTCGGAATCTTCTCATTTACAAAGCACAATCCAATAAATAAAAACAAAAGGTAAGATAAATCAAAGTATTTAGTAAGAGAAAAAGCTACGAGTTTTAAATCTTTAACTAATCGAAAATTTATGATTTTATAATTTAATAAATTAGTGTATTAAATCGATGAATGTGATGTCATTCAGTCAATTCACGGTTTAATGCTTTTATACCCTTTCATTGAACCGGACTATGAAAATCCTTGAATTTTCGCCACATTCCAGAGTCGTTTAACTTATTTACTTTCCTTGTAGCGCGTAAATAAGGCCAATAATTTAGATAAAATTCTCAGAAAATTTATTTTATAATGCATTCGGTCATTAAGATTTTTTTCTTTTATAAAATAAAGTTTTGCTGACATAAACGAAAAGAATGCTTTAAAACTTTTTTTATTAAATTGACATTAGAATTAAAGTTTTGAAGTAATACAAATAACAAAAATATTTACTATTATTCAAACGTTATAAATTTATACAATGAATCACTTCTATAAAAAAAAATTATTTTCTTTAAAATGAATTGCTTCCTAATTCTCTTTTATTTATTTACGAATTAGCTATACAACTAAACTATTTCTAAAAGCATCAGTTTTATGATAGATTTTGCAATCTTTTTTTTTTATTTTATCAGCTAAAGTTTATAAAACAATAAAAAAAAAAACGTAAAAAAAGAAAATTTTAATCGACTAAAATTCTTTGAACGCCTTTTATCCTTATCTCGGTTGCAAGAAATCTTAAAGCTATCAATTAAAGACTTTCGTCAAGATCATAGCCCTAAATAGTAATTTAAGCATGAAGTCTGATAAATCACTAATAATCCCTTGATTATAAAAACTTATTGGCTCCAGAAGTAATTACTCTTTAGTTCTTTTTTATCTTTATAATAACTTCTTTATAAAAAAATATAAAATGATTTAGTAAGATAAAGAATTTTTAATAGAAAATTTAGGCTGTATTATTAAAATTTTTTTACGTTATAACCTAAATTTTACTGTAAATAAGTTTTAGACGAATGTCTCAAATAAAATAAATGATAAAAAATTTCGAAATTCTTCGCATTATATTCTTTAATACTTCCTACCAAAGCTGTAGTGTATTTAAATATACAGCTGTCTTTTCAACGATAGATATGTAGGTCACAACGATCCGGATTGACCAAGTGAAAAGGTTCATAAAACTTTCTTTAACGATCCCTCGCGGCATTCAAAAAGCCATTAGTTTCGAACATCGAAAAAATGAT
The DNA here is from genome assembly GCF_000671375.1 of Centruroides sculpturatus. Taxonomy (NCBI): domain Eukaryota; kingdom Metazoa; phylum Arthropoda; class Arachnida; order Scorpiones; family Buthidae; genus Centruroides; species Centruroides sculpturatus. The sequence continues at coordinate 860,342 of NW_019384361.1, read as the reverse complement.
TAGTATAGCTGAAGGCTGAATGTTTTAAATGTCACTGTCCCATCTATATACACACATAGTATGTAGCATCTCTACTTCACACATGTCTTATGTCACAGGTAGTGTCAAACCTTATTTAATTTACACCTGTCCCGTTTTTGCATCTGGAAGCGATTTGGCGTGTCTATTCCTCCGAAAACTCATCTTCCATTTATGGTGTCTTAATTAGTCTCCGATATTACGTTTATGTCCTTTAAAAATGGGCCTAGGCCATTTATTTCTTTAGCTCACTTCTTAAAAGGAAATGAAGAAATCCGACGAAAGATTAATAACAACTAAATTCCAGAATCTAGATGCAAATCGGTTCTTTTTCCAAAGTTTTTCCAGATTAAAAATTAATGTAAGTAGTGATTTTGATCGGACATCTTCATATACACTTGACGGATTAAAATGTCAAAACTATAAAATTTATTTAGGATAAGAAAAACTGTATCATTTTGAAAATAATTTATTGCTCTTTTCCGAATGATCGACCTACGTTCTTCACACGTGATGCGAGACAATGGAAATCCCAAGAAGCTTACAACAAACGTCAAACGTGACCATCATGCATCGAACGTCTTTAAAGGGTCCGATCTTGTAGGACGGGAGCGGACCACGCCTTTACAGATGCTATCTTTTGGCATATACAATTTATGAGAATTCCAATGAGTGCGAAAAAGATCGAAGAAGTTGCGTCAATGTCTAAACGATCGGATTTAGGACAAGGGCAGAAATAATCAGAAATTCATACAATTACCCACGCCAGACTTACACTTGTTCAAAGAATTCGGGATTCTTTCACTTTATGAGAATCGATTACTCTCTATGACGTAATTGAAATGAATTCGAGACTATCATTTTGCTCCTTAAAATAAAACTTTTGAATTCATTTAAAAAATTAAGTCTTATTACTATAATCAGACGTTTAAATAAAATAATATTTAAAATACGATCTAAAAACCTTTATACTTTCTAAATTACACAAATTTAATAATCTTTTTATCAAAAAAGTAAAATAATATTTCCTTGATTTTCTTTAAAAATTTACATTTATTCCAAAATATTAAATCCTGTTCGATAACGTTGACCAACACCGATTCAAATAATACAAGATACAAAGTAAAAATAGATATTTATGTGACTATAAAACTTTATTAGCTCGGAGGCTAAATATCAAATTTAGAACATAAATTTTTACTGTTTATTTAGGTTTACCGAAACTTCAAAAAATTATATAGCAAAAATGTATTCTTCCATAAAAATTGCATTACTGTATCTAGATTTTCGGAGGAAAAGTATAAGAAAAATGTTTTCCTTATTACAGTTTTTGAATCCATACGAATCAAAGTGTCAATTATAAAGTCATTTAGATTATATTTTATATCTAAATAGTCGATTATATTAAATACGTTATTTTTAAGGCGACAAATTTTCTTACTACCGTCTTATTTATTTGTACTATATGCTAATTGTCGTAAATTTATTCTGCTTTTGTAAGTATTTATACGAAAAAAAATCAAGTAATTTTCATCAGTTTATTATTCCTGGTTATTAAAAATTTAAATATATGAAAAAGTGATAGCTTTATCTTTTTATGTTTCTCATCTTCAACAACCAGGAACAATAAGTTAATGAAGTCCGTAAAATAATTGTATGGTGCGAACAAGATTGAGAGAAACTACTGTAAAGAAAGTTGCAGACAATTTTTAAATACAAAATGTTTTTATATTTAAATTCGAAAATAGATTAAATAATATAAACAATAAAATTAAACAGAATTTTTTAAATTACTGCTGAATATTTCTTTACGACAGAAGTTTGACCGAGAACACTCGTTAAAATAAATCGTGTCGTATAACATACGATATTTACAGAAAAATTTCATTTAATATAATTGTTTTCTTTTTTTCAAAAATTGTCAACTTTTACACATAAAAATAGATAATTTTTATACTCCGAGTTTCGCTTGGTCGATTAGGAGGAACAAGACTTTGTCAAGAAATGTCCCGAGGTTGTTAAGTGTAAAGGAGTGAAAAAAATCTCAAGAACGAACCAGTTTGGCTGAGTCGAGAGTTTGTAAGGTATTCGTCCTTCCTGTAGGTCAACAACCCTTCCGAAATTGACTGGAGATGAGATGATAATATACCCACTAACTTTCACATGACGTAACATCATTTGACGGATCGTGCGCTGCTCTTGTTGAGCACGTGCCTCATTACGTCTTTCCTGTAGGGTGATATTACAGGGATAAGTTCGAGTTAACATAGCTCGTGTGTTTTATCGAGTTACTGATTTGCGTAACTCGAATGAAGATATTATTTAAAAAAAATTAATTTAATACGTAATCTATGGCTGTATGAAATTTCAATTAGACCAAATCCAAATATACCAAAATATTTAATAAATAGAACAAAACACCGACAAAATTGAATATGAAAGTGTAAAAATTAGGGAAAATAATTTTTCGCATATTCCTTGTGAATTAGAATCGATTCCTATTTTAAAAATTCGACTAATTAAATGTTTTAAATAGAATTCAAGTAAAGGAAACATATTGAAAGAGTAAGAGGTGGAAGGAAAAAATTGTTTTAACTAGTCTACAGAAACTCGAAAAATAACCCGAGGAAAGACTAACAAGTTTGTAAAAGCCAATAAATAGACTATATTAATAGCTAGAGCTGAGTAATTCTACATTAGGTAAGCCTACGTATTGACATTAAAAAAAATCATTAATAAATTATCAGCAAACTCGAATTCATTTATAGAAATCTTTAAACGTGTTACATTATAATTAAATATATTATATAACCTAATTCCATGTTTAATTATTAGAAACAGCAAATCAATATTATGATTAACGATTTCAAATAATGACTTAACTTTAAAATTGTAAATTAAAAGAATTTTGATAGAATTAGAAATGAAAATTTTCTTTACAGAGTTTTGTTGTAAAAATTATAAATTTAATATAATAATAAATACTAACTTTAATATTTCTAACTATAATATTTTTAAGTTTGAACAAAATAAATCCATTCAAACAAGCGAATTAAGATAGAAATTTGATATCGTAATGCAATAATATGAATCGATTTAAGATTATTTAATTAAAATCGAACTTAAATGCAATCAAAAATCGACCCACACTTCATTTTAATCTGACAGACCATTTATTTTGAATTCAAATCATTTATATTGAATCTAGTTGTCTCCGCATTCATTTCCATCGACAGATTCATATAATATAGAAAAGTCTAACTAGCATCTATACTGTAAAAATCGATCTTTAAAAAAATAAAATAAAATTGGAGTATAATTAGATTAAAATAAACTAAGCTGTGTTATTATTCTATCAATTCGAATTATCTTGCGGGCAGAAGAGAGAAAGATAAGAAATCTGGTTCGGTAGTTAACATTTTTAAGATGAAATTTTGAAGATAAAATAGATCTACTTTGTAATGATTATTATTTATGTAATTATAAACTAATAGAAAATTTAAATTATCATTTCGCCGAATCTTTAATATATATATACATTAATGAAAAAAATGTAATAATGTGTGTGGAATTTATGATAATTTACTTATAATGATATCAAAAAAACTTGACTACAATTTTATATACAGATGGGTTAGATATGTATTTCTCTTTCTGAATGTTACTTTCCTTAAGATTAGATTTTTTGTTTGTTTGTTTAGGTCTCAATAAGAAAAACTTTCAGTCGAAATTATTTTACAAATAAAATTTTGTATTTCCACTTTCTCGAAATGACAATGATTTCTGATTGTAATTATAAAGATAAGCATGATAACAGAATTAAATCAATACAAAATATTATCTGAAAATTTGCACAAATGTTCATTATTACGCATCCCAAGTTTGTAAAATTAACGTTTACAATTTATTCTAACCATCCACTTTAAACCGTAAACTAATCTGAGGTTTACTCTAACTAAACTGCAGAGATTAGAGAGCAAACCTCAGATTATTTTATTTTACATGAATTAAAAATCATCAAAGTTAATTAAATTTTATAATTATCCCAGAAAATTTTACCGTCAAGTTTTAACACAAACACAGATCAACCTAAAATATGACTAAAAAGAAAATAGCTTTTATGAATATGCCTATAGAAAATCTAAATGCCAATGTTATGAGCAATCTTATGTATTTTTATACTTAAATGAAAAAGATATGTTATAATATTGTGCTTTGATTACAAACGGTTCTAAATTTGAACTGAGATATTTCACAAAAATAAATAAATAATTAAGTTTAGACTAATGATGTTTGATGGCATTTGTATTAATTGAAGTAAACATGCTTTCATTTAAAAACTGAAATTTTAGTTAAAACTAAAAATATAAGCACAGTAGTGCTTATATTTCATTCAAAATAAACACAAATATAGTTTAAATATTTTAAATTAAATTGACTAAAAATTAAATAGAAAAATTTTAAACTAACTACTTTATAGATAAACATGACATAGATAATTCATTTTAATTTAAAAAAAACAAAAGTGAAAACATTTTAAATTGATCTCGAAATTATATTTATTAATTTGTTTAAATTTCAATATAATTCATTTTTGTTTATTAATCTTTATGTTTTATCTTTATATTAATCTCTACCTAAGAAGAATTAATGAAACACAGTTATGACTATTAATAATTTGTATATTAAATGATCGAATCTGATTTAGAAATAAAGTTTTGTTTAGATTCTCAGTTTTACAATTTTCGTCGAACTGTCAAAAAACTGATGCAAAAATTTTCAAATTGTTAAGGTTAAAAAAGAAAATCAGGAAGAGAAAATATTAAATATTATTCAAATTGTTATGGTACTTAACACTATGTTATCGATGTATACTTTTATTTTTAGTTTAATTCCCCCCTGAACATTTCTTTACGTTGATCTTCTTATTCTTACGTTTAGCAATTTTCTTATTATGTTTTACTCTAATGGTAAAATTATTCCCCATTAATAAAATCAATAAACTCAAAATGAATAACATTTTCCATCAATTTTGGAATTATTAATTTAACCTTATCAACTTTATAATTAAAGAATTATATTTAAGTCATAATTAAAGAATTAATTTAGAAAACAAGTTTAGGACTCCAGACTATACTTACTTCTATTGAATTATAATTACGTAAATACGTAACGATAAGAGACTTATTTCGGATAACGTATCTATCAATTTACATAAATTCTATAATTGTTACCGCTACTAATTTAAGGTTAGTATAAATTATATATTAAGTTTAATTTAAATTTTTTTTAACGAAAATTATGCTTGAAATATTCTTTATCCGAAAGATATAATTTAAGATAAATTTAATTTGAAGTAATTTTCAACAAATAAAGTAAATAATTAAGTAAAATTTCAGATAAATCTAATGCATCATATTAAAACAACATTTTTTTGAAAGGTTGTAGTATACTAATAGCTCAAATAAAAAAGTAACGTAATATGGCTGTTATTTCCTGTCCGAAATGATTGACGAAGGTGAATGGTAACCTCCAACCTCAATGAGCACCCTACGCTGTGCAAAATTACCGGATCCCTAGAACCTCATTACAGTTTAATTATACAAGTCAGCGATGTGGTTAACAGTATTTAGTCTCTAATCACAGGTGTTTTTTTGGATCGATTTTCAGTTCACGCTGGTTGAGGGAAGTCCCCTTTTACTAGCAACTTAATTGAAAGATATTTGTTGATAGATTAACCGCATATTACGGACGAATTACATATAAAATTCTCGTCAAAAAGTTTACACTGGCTTGATATAGTAATATAATCGCGTACTGTTATCAATAAATTTTTAGCCAGTCAGACTAGTAACATCGAAATAATTATTGTTTACGCGCTTGTGTTATACTTGTAATACCATAGCCTTCAGGTTTCGAAGTACTTGGAGACTATTATTAGTAATTTACTCTCGTTTACTATAAAAAAGCATTGGCAAATGCAGTACTGATCAAAGTACAAAAGATAAATAACAGTTTTTCCAATAAAAGGCGTGTCGTGTGTGATCGATTCGGCCAATGACCTACTAAGAGGGAGGAGTTTGCCGATTATGAAAAGAAAGTTGCACCAATTAAAATCTTTTGTAATCGTTTTTTAAATTAAAAATAATAAATAATCATAAAAACTTTGCCATTTGATACAAGAGATGAAAAAAATTAAAAGAAGCTGCATAACATTCAATATAAGAGCAGTAGCCTATATTTGTCACACAAGACGTAACAATTAATTTTTTTTTTTTTGTTTTAAATTACTGCAAGCTGTAATAAATTACCAATTTTACAAATGAGTTTCGCAAATGCTTGTAAAATAATTAATTTTTTCCTCTTTTGAAGTAGGATTTAAATTGATTTTAAATAGTAAATGCATTACATCCCGGACAGACTAATTATTGCTTATGTAAATGTTTCTTTATAATTCAGCGGACACACCAATGCACATAATCTCGTATTTATGATAGAATCGTTTCGGGATCGTTCAAAGCTTCTTTAAATGTCACTTAAAGAAACCAAATCTCGTTCGTTATCGATAGTAATGACTAATACGATAATATTGCAGTCTATATCTCGACTTGAATATTCAGTAGGTACTGAGTGATTATTCATGAATACAAATTAACTTTACTCGATGAAATCCTTTAAGTCTTAAACAGTCAGCAAAAAAGAATCTAATCTAAATTCTCGTCGAATTAATTTATTCAAAACAAACTTGTAAGCTGGTCTTGTTTCTTCAACTAATGCTAGTTCTTTACTAGTGACCTGCTACGTATCTGGTTAATCCCGACTACTAATTATTCGGCCGTGACTGTACGCCCGTCCATACAAACTACCCACTATTCATCACCACTTTGTGGACCGGAAGTGAGTTAGGTGGTAATCATAACGAGAACAACCCACCTAGTTGATATCCCGATTCATTCCGTCGATAGTAAAATATCAAATAAAGTTCAATCATTCATTATCTACTCCCCGATATATTAGTAAAACAGCTATAGTATAGCACATCTACACTCTCCGAATTAAAACAATGATTAATTATAGCCTATTAAATAAACGTTTTTTACATAAATTAAGCAGGTTTATTAACCTCGTCATCTTACCATATTTGGTATGTCGATGAGAACATTTTAAAAACAAAAATAGCTTATATAAAAATAATTATTTCTNAATTTCATCATTTTACTTAAATGTATATACAAATAATTATATATATTATTGTTTATTTCATTATATCCATGTAATTTTATTCGTAATATTTAGCATTAAGAAGAAGAAGAAAATGCCCGAAAAATAGATACAGCATATTCTAATCGGCATATTTTAATTTATTGAAAAATTAAATTAATTTCATAAATACTTATTTTAATTTCGTTTTAAATCATCATTTTCTTGCTAGAGTCTGTCGAGTGTAGGTTGATATAGTAGTTATAGGTATATTTTTATACCCGTGGATTCTTGTAGGAGCTCACTGATAATTTATAACTTTAAGCCTAAATAAATTATGCCACATAACTTTAATATCATAAAAGATATTATATGTTGTAACGTTATAGAATAAAGATTAAGTTAGGTAGATCATAATTTACAGATTTTTTTTCTTATTAAAATCCGTTATCGACAGATGGCGCAATCTCAGAGGGAAGGGGCTCAAAGTAATTATCATTTATAATCATTAATTCCGTATTAACGTGATAATTATTAAGTAATATCCTTGAGGAAAGAAGTGGAAGAAAACGCTTTCGATCGTCGGAAAAATATGAAAGATTTCGACATTTTTCGAATGAAAAGATTTGTAAAAGTAAAGCCACAAGTGCGATTACTCATCTTTAAATCTTCGATATTTTAAAATAGTTTTGTTCATTGTATTCCTCAAAAATGGGGTTAGATTTCATAGGAAAATGTACAGGAATTCGTAGGAACGACAATGATGCGTGTTGTTGACACGACTATTCAAACAAGTTTCTCTGGCAAGAGGCAAAATTAGGAAAAAAATGTTAAATAAGTTACTCAATAGACTAGTTTAAAGAAATATAAATATTGTATTTATTAATTACAGTTCGGTATTATTTTTGAGATAGTTCCAACAAAATGTCGACTTGTCCAGACATTAATTATGACCCGTTTAATATTAATTAAAAAAATAATAATTTATTGAAACAATTATATTGATCCTCTTTAGATTAAGAAGAATTGTTTCTGGGTTTCGAAATATGCATTTTTAACTAATGGAAATCTTTGTTTTTAATATTTAAGCCACAAGGACGATAAAACTAAAAAAGTCCACGCAATTTGTAATCAAATGTTAGGAGGAAAGATGGACCTTGGGTGGACAGGCGCGGTCAAGCCCCGAGGGGCAATACTAAAATCGACCTCCAAACGACAATAAAATATGAGCACTCGCCGAATTTTTTCAAAGGTTTCGGTTAATTATTGCAATTATTATTCCAAATGCATCTAGTATTCATTTCAAGTTGAAGAACCAGACGAATCGGGACTTTCTTCCACGTGGGAACGTTTTGGAAAATATCGATACGCTGATGTTTTTCAATATATTTGTTTATTGTAAATCATAGGTTATATATAGCCTAACGTTTATAGAACGAAAACAACATCGTCTACTTTACCAATTTGTATCATTTATAGAGAATTTATTTGTAATTCTGTTAATTTTAAATGAAATAAGTTCGTATCCGTACTCGTAAGGACATTTCCCGTTTTAAAACCACCTATTTATCTTGTCAGCTAAATAGAGATATTTCCTAGTAATTCTTCGTTGGCCTCACCTTAATATCTACGAAAGACTGTTATTAATAACGTTATTTCGAAGCTATTTTATCAGATATATTAATGAAGTGTATAAATATCCAACTCCAGAAACGGTGAGAAAATAACTAATGCAAACGAGACCCGTATTCGTAAATAAATAACACGAAATAAATGAAAATAAAATTGCGCAGCACACCTGAACTACGATCTAGAAGACGATTTTAAGTAAGCTAATTTAATTAGTTTTATATTAAAGAAAAGATAAATAAATGAAAAGGAGATTCTTGTCAATCACTGGTTTATTTTTCTATGGATGATTGACAGAATTCTAAATTTCATTTTATATCTTAATTAAAAATTCTGACAGCACAAAAAATACTTTATATATTAATTTATCTTTCGTATTCAAGAAATAAAACGATATTTTTTTCCTATTAATTGGACTCGGTTGCCCCATATTTAAAAGAACGATTGCAAAATCGTTTAATATCTATAGATGTGGCCTACATCGTTTAAAGGACGCCATTTTCCTGCCGGATGAATTACAAACTGTGGCTTGACCGGAATAGACCTAAAACCTACATCACCGCGGAGGCAGCGAAATAACGAATAGCCAGATAGCGATATAACATAACAACAAATGAAGAGAACCCGCATTCGGCGGCCTATCGACTAACAGAGTTGTAATCTGGCATGCGTGTCCAAGCGTGCATAATTATCAACGGAAAAAGGAAATTATTTATGGTTTTGGCCCGTGTAGCGCTTTTTAAACTCTGTTCGACTAATTATTGGAGCTAAGCAGCCAATTAAACTTTCAATAATAACGGGTGCCTTTTGAAACAGGTGACACGATTCTCTGAAATAACAACGATTGCCAATACATTCGTTACGGCCTAATCTATAGGGCTAGCTATTAATTACACTACTGGAATTTGCGGCTACTTATTTATCTATTGAATTGTCTTCACTTATGTTTTCAAATTGTGTGCGTTATCAATTATTTATTATTTATTTATTTTTATCACCGTTATCTAAACTATAAATGCGAAAATCAGAAACGATTTAATTTAAACACAAACTTTGGTCAAAGAAGTTAGTATTTAATGTTTCTTTTATATGAAATATTATTCTTTTTTAATGGGATTTTTGTTTATTGTTTGTTACTCCGCTCACGACTATAACGCATAATCACATTTTTATATTATAGTCTAATTTAATGTGGAATAAATTACACGTGATCAACTTTTAAATTTTGTTCAATAAATTCAGATCAAACTAAATANAACGGTTCTAAATTTGAACTGAGATATTTCACAAAAATAAATAAATAATTAAGTTTAGACTAATGATGTTTGATGGCATTTGTATTAATTGAAGTAAACATGCTTTCATTTAAAAACTGAAATTTTAGTTAAAACTAAAAATATAAGCACAGTAGTGCTTATATTTCATTCAAAATAAACACAAATATAGTTTAAATATTTTAAATTAAATTGACTAAAAATTAAATAGAAAAATTTTAAACTAACTACTTTATAGATAAACATGACATAGATAATTCATTTTAATTTAAAAAAAACAAAAGTGAAAACATTTTAAATTGATCTCGAAATTATATTTATTAATTTGTTTAAATTTCAATATAATTCATTTTTGTTTATTAATCTTTATGTTTTATCTTTATATTAATCTCTACCTAAGAAGAATTAATGAAACACAGTTATGACTATTAATAATTTGTATATTAAATGATCGAATCTGATTTAGAAATAAAGTTTTGTTTAGATTCTCAGTTTTACAATTTTCGTCGAACTGTCAAAAAACTGATGCAAAAATTTTCAAATTGTTAAGGTTAAAAAAGAAAATCAGGAAGAGAAAATATTAAATATTATTCAAATTGTTATGGTACTTAACACTATGTTATCGATGTATACTTTTATTTTTAGTTTAATTCCCCCCTGAACATTTCTTTACGTTGATCTTCTTATTCTTACGTTTAGCAATTTTCTTATTATGTTTTACTCTAATGGTAAAATTATTCCCCATTAATAAAATCAATAAACTCAAAATGAATAACATTTTCCATCAATTTTGGAATTATTAATTTAACCTTATCAACTTTATAATTAAAGAATTATATTTAAGTCATAATTAAAGAATTAATTTAGAAAACAAGTTTAGGACTCCAGACTATACTTACTTCTATTGAATTATAATTACGTAAATACGTAACGATAAGAGACTTATTTCGGATAACGTATCTATCAATTTACATAAATTCTATAATTGTTACCGCTACTAATTTAAGGTTAGTATAAATTATATATTAAGTTTAATTTAAATTTTTTTTAACGAAAATTATGCTTGAAATATTCTTTATCCGAAAGATATAATTTAAGATAAATTTAATTTGAAGTAATTTTCAACAAATAAAGTAAATAATTAAGTAAAATTTCAGATAAATCTAATGCATCATATTAAAACAACATTTTTTTGAAAGGTTGTAGTATACTAATAGCTCAAATAAAAAAGTAACGTAATATGGCTGTTATTTCCTGTCCGAAATGATTGACGAAGGTGAATGGTAACCTCCAACCTCAATGAGCACCCTACGCTGTGCAAAATTACCGGATCCCTAGAACCTCATTACAGTTTAATTATACAAGTCAGCGATGTGGTTAACAGTATTTAGTCTCTAATCACAGGTGTTTTTTTGGATCGATTTTCAGTTCACGCTGGTTGAGGGAAGTCCCCTTTTACTAGCAACTTAATTGAAAGATATTTGTTGATAGATTAACCGCATATTACGGACGAATTACATATAAAATTCTCGTCAAAAAGTTTACACTGGCTTGATATAGTAATATAATCGCGTACTGTTATCAATAAATTTTTAGCCAGTCAGACTAGTAACATCGAAATAATTATTGTTTACGCGCTTGTGTTATACTTGTAATACCATAGCCTTCAGGTTTCGAAGTACTTGGAGACTATTATTAGTAATTTACTCTCGTTTACTATAAAAAAGCATTGGCAAATGCAGTACTGATCAAAGTACAAAAGATAAATAACAGTTTTTCCAATAAAAGGCGTGTCGTGTGTGATCGATTCGGCCAATGACCTACTAAGAGGGAGGAGTTTGCCGATTATGAAAAGAAAGTTGCACCAATTAAAATCTTTTGTAATCGTTTTTTAAATTAAAAATAATAAATAATCATAAAAACTTTGCCATTTGATACAAGAGATGAAAAAAATTAAAAGAAGCTGCATAACATTCAATATAAGAGCAGTAGCCTATATTTGTCACACAAGACGTAACAATTAATTTTTTTTTTTTTGTTTTAAATTACTGCAAGCTGTAATAAATTACCAATTTTACAAATGAGTTTCGCAAATGCTTGTAAAATAATTAATTTTTTCCTCTTTTGAAGTAGGATTTAAATTGATTTTAAATAGTAAATGCATTACATCCCGGACAGACTAATTATTGCTTATGTAAATGTTTCTTTATAATTCAGCGGACACACCAATGCACATAATCTCGTATTTATGATAGAATCGTTTCGGGATCGTTCAAAGCTTCTTTAAATGTCACTTAAAGAAACCAAATCTCGTTCGTTATCGATAGTAATGACTAATACGATAATATTGCAGTCTATATCTCGACTTGAATATTCAGTAGGTACTGAGTGATTATTCATGAATACAAATTAACTTTACTCGATGAAATCCTTTAAGTCTTAAACAGTCAGCAAAAAAGAATCTAATCTAAATTCTCGTCGAATTAATTTATTCAAAACAAACTTGTAAGCTGGTCTTGTTTCTTCAACTAATGCTAGTTCTTTACTAGTGACCTGCTACGTATCTGGTTAATCCCGACTACTAATTATTCGGCCGTGACTGTACGCCCGTCCATACAAACTACCCACTATTCATCACCACTTTGTGGACCGGAAGTGAGTTAGGTGGTAATCATAACGAGAACAACCCACCTAGTTGATATCCCGATTCATTCCGTCGATAGTAAAATATCAAATAAAGTTCAATCATTCATTATCTACTCCCCGATATATTAGTAAAACAGCTATAGTATAGCACATCTACACTCTCCGAATTAAAACAATGATTAATTATAGCCTATTAAATAAACGTTTTTTACATAAATTAAGCAGGTTTATTAACCTCGTCATCTTACCATATTTGGTATGTCGATGAGAACATTTTAAAAACAAAAATAGCTTATATAAAAATAATTATTTCTTTTAATAAAGTAATCATTTAATCATTATTCGTTTAGACCAAAGTTGATTTTGTTTTCAAATATTAAATAAATGTTAAATAAATCTCACAGTCTAACGAATAAATTAAATTCTACTTAATAAAAATTCTGCTGTCATTAAAATCAAACTGTCGCCTGTCAGTAATGTGGAAATAAACTTATAATAAAATGTAAGATTTTTTAAAATTAAACGTTTGGTTCTAATATAAAGTTATACATTATTTAAAGTAAAAAATATTTACTTAACACGCGTCTATTGAAATTTAAGAATATTCACGCATATGTTTTGTCTGTTTATTTTCATAAACGAAATCAAAGTAAAAATAAATACGAATTGAAATAAAATTACTAAAAATTGACGCTTAAACTTCAGAAATACAATTTTACGTGAATTTGCATTTATTTTCATTACGATTTTTTAACAAATTTATGCCTATACAATTCACACCTCTCTTCTTCGTGACAAGTCTATTTTAAAAAAAGGCTAACGCCTCCGAATTGTCAGAAAATTAATTATATACAATCGGATATTTTCTTCAGTGTAATTTACTGTAATCTTATAGCGATAGATAGTCAAGTCCCTTACGAAACCGCGCGTAAACCGGACTTAACTGTATTAAATAAGGCAATATTATATATTAATGCGTATCGATTGGAAAAAAATCATTACAGTTACGTCCTGTAATCTCTCTTGCCTAAAAAACAATTTTGTAATAATATAATTATATTATTTAATGACAAATTTAATTTTATATTTACTAAAGCTTATGGCTTTTTAAACAATTTAGTTAAAAATATTTATTTAGTAACAATTTTAAGTTACGCGAACAATAAAACAAAGAGGAATTTTTTAATGGAAATGGTTGAAGTGTTTGTATTTATTTTTTAATGTTTTATTTCAAATAATTTATTTAAGTACAAAAAATTTAATGTGTTGGCTATAAATCAGTAAAACTCCAAATAAAAATCGTGATATTTTAAAAATAAACTATATTATTTTCATTTTGATAAGTGTGTCTAAAACAAATCGAATCTTTCAACTGTTACGGGAAAATATTTAATTTTGGAGAATTTATTTCTTTATATCAAAACAAACAGTTTCTGAATCGCAAAGGAAATACTTGTGCAAATACTTTGTAATGGAAAATATCCTACACTCACGTCCGATACACTAAGAAGGGTGGGAATGTTTTGCTTTGTTCTTAAGAAGAATAACATATTTTTTACTCGCGCATGATTAATAACGCCAAAAAGTTGATATAAACTTTAAATTAAAAATTAAAATTTGTCTGATATTAATTTCAACAAAATATATTCGTCGGGATATAATTTTCTTTATTTCTTTCTGTCTACCAAAGCGAAACGATTCGTTTAATTTCGTCAAATTTTACTTATAATTTACCTCACTTAACCGTAGCGAAACAATGAGATCCGCTTAAATATTTCTGTAAAGAATATATTAATGCTAAGTTTCTCACTCATTCTTAACAATTTGAAAATAAGAATTATAATGTAAATAAAAGCAAATATTAGAATAACAATGCCGATTTCGTTTCCTCCTCTTATATCAATTGATAATTTTACGTTCTAAATTTAAGATTATAAAGTTATACCTTTTTATAAATTGTTATAACTTTAAATATAAAACTTTTGGATAAAATGTTTATTTAAAATATATACATACTTATTTGTTGATATCATTTATAACTGTTATCAAATATTGATTTAAAAGTACGAAATTAGTATTATAAAATGACGTTTCGAATAAAACTTGAAATTTCATTCTTATATTTTAGTTTAATTTATATAAAAGCTAAGCTTAATATTATTATTTTAAAGATTATAATTATTTCTAATTTTAGATATTTTGACGAATGATAAAATGTAACGAGAAAGGAAAAGTAATAAAGAAAGTAAATAGCACTTACTAGAAAGGCAGAGCGCTCCATCTGGCGATGGAGGTCCGTCCGACGAACGATGTACAGTAATTGTGTGTAAGAGCTCCGAAGACAGGTTTATTCATATCGCAGTCTAAGTAATGTAACAAAAGCCCACTTAGCTTAGATCGGCTGCGAGTTAAGTTCAAAACTGCATTCTTCGAACAATTGGGTCAGCTTAAAATTTTGATTTCAAATATGGATATAGGCCTTCATATATTGATATATACTACTCACTTATAAAATGAATATATTAATATACCTAGGTCTCCTATTATATAAAATGTGCACTGTACTATAGTTACATTCTCACAAAAACATCAATGTTGCGTTGCAATCTTTTTGATTATTAATTATATTTAAAACATATTAGAAATATATATGTTTGATATGAATATCAATCATTTAAAAACTTGTCATATTTACTAAAAAAAACTCTAATTAAATTCACTGTAAAGGTATAGTTAGACGAAAATTTGCATGAAATTTCTTAATTTTTTTTTCAAAATTTCTTCTAAGCTAAGCTCTGAGCTAAAATATAGTATATACATTTATAGTAGGCCTATTTCAGAAATGATATGAAGAATATACGCGTATTTCATTTCCAAACAAAAATTTCTATATTTAGTAGACTTATATATAGGCCTATATATATATATAAAGACTGAAAACGCAAAAAAATGCAAAATTTTAAAAACGTGTTATGGAAGTGAATTAAATACACATATTTAATTCTTATTTCATTTAAAAAATAAATTTATTAAATTTATACAAAATAAACATCCAATTAGCTACATAATAATTTAATCTTAAATATTAATTCGTTTTGTTATATAACTAATTAGATTCCCTAAAAAAGAAAATTTAAAACAAGTTTCAAAAACGATTACTTATTAATAATGTTTATGTGATTTGTTAATGTATGTATGATGATATCATGCATAGGTTTAATGAAACCCAAAAGAAAAAGAATAAACTACATTTTTTAAACTAAAAAGAGTATATCGTAACACGTTATCAGGAAATGAGATGCCCGCATCAAAAATTTTATAATTGGAATCGGCATTTATCGTTGGAGGACATAAAGAGCGAGGCCACTCGACTTTCTCAAAGATATTTCCCTCCCTTAAATTAGCCTATTTTTCAGACATTCGCGTTCACAACGTAGTCACACACGCTATGGCTCGGGGCCAGCCGACAACACCCACACTCCTCCCCCCATGGTGTGGCCATGAAAGAACCACTCGGTGTGTGATGAGAATGGAAAGATCCCCTTTCCGAGCAAAACAGGTTGGGATGTTGCTCTAAAAAAACAATTTTTCATTCAGTTTGTCTATTACATTTATGCTATGCACTATACTTGATGATAAAAATAATATACACTACATTAACCTATAGGTCTAAATTGCATAAAGCGTATAATTTTCTTTTATTAATTTAATAAAATAACAAGTGACTATTATTGTACAGAGGTCGCGTATACAAAGCATACATAAACAGCGTTATAATTATGCATAAAATGAGCGGACTATACACCGATTTTTGTTTTCGATTTTGACTCCTTACGCAAGTTTTTTCGTACGATTTAAAATAAAGTTAAGTTATTTTATTTAAAGATAAAAATAAAAATTAACGGGTGAAAAAAATTATGTCAGTCACGACCGAAATGACAACTCTATTTTATATGTTCTCGTTTAATTAAACGAATCTAAATAAATAACAACAATAAATTCATTAAGATATAATAGATATAACAGAGAAACTATATGAAAGTGTACCGTGTTTTATCTAATTTTATCATCTGTTAAACAAAAATAATTATAAGATCAGTGTTTGAAGTAATATTTTTGTAATCTGCATTTATGTATATAATAGCCCTACCTTCGTATAAATCAAATATTTTAAAGCTTTATATTCAAATATGTTCTACTTAAGCAAATTTTGATTTTTTAAAACAATTCTGACGAAGCTTGAGTGAAATAAATGAAAGTACAGTACAGTACAGTACCTAGCCTAAATTAAACACAGTCAGATTTCGATTCAGCTATTATCTATATAATGATAAGAAATTTAGTTTCTACGCAATTCGTATTAGCTTAACGTAAACTTCTCTCGATTGAACGATATCCTCCAATGCGACAAATCCGTTATCACGTTATCAGGAAATGAGCGATAAAACTTTTTTACTCTACTTGGAAAAAAAGTAATATTTTCCTTTCTCTGCAACAGTGACAAAGCAAAAAATTAAATTTTAATTAATTTTCAATTTAATTTATGGCTCGGTTTCGGAATCAAAATGTCTGTACAGTTGTACTTAGTCGATAGACATCAGTACAGACGAGACGAGTTGCCAGATTTAGTGTGTTTTTGATGTTTCAGTTCTTAAACTGTTTGTTAATAATAATACTATATGATTTTTTTAATGTTCTAACGTTGTTTAATTAACTTTGTAGAAATAACCTATTTGCAGTCAATGTCAAACGAGGAACAGGATACTTTTAAAAAATTTTTCACTATAACAATAAATATAAACACAAGGATTTGACTGTATTTAATTTCCATTTTGTATATCGATTATGTGTAATTTATATCTTAAAAATACAAAAATATAGTATTGTAATTAAAAGTAAAAATAAAGTGTTATTTATACTATATTTTAATATATTTATATAAAAATAAAGTATTATTTATACTGTACTGTATATTAAAAAGTTAAGCATTTTTCAGTTCGTGATTTTTTTATTTATATTTTTAGATTTTAAACAACAAAAATAAACGAACAATTTCATTAATTAAATAACTTATACGGCATAATTTAATGAAATTTACAGAAAAAGTGGCTTAGCTTTATCAACAAATTTTTTAACCGTAAAAAATCAAACTATATTCTATGCGATATCGGGAAAACAAGATCAAACTGATTATTTGAAATTAGTGTAAAAAACAAAGATTTCTTCCTCTATTAAATTTTTACACGATTCGAGAAATACTGAAGACGTCGTCACGCTATTTAATGTTGTCATTCAACATTTCGAAAGATTATACAAATAGAAATACGTGAGAACGTCATTTAAAATAATTTTAATCGCGAAAATATTAATCTACGCACACGTTCTATAGAAATTAAATTTATATTTATATTTATTTATAGTCTTACACAAATAAATAATTTTTAATCTTTTAGTCCGATTCGTAGCTTACATAAAGAATGTTTTATCTTCGTAAATTAAAGTCGAGTCGTACGAAAACTTTTCTATAGATAAATTGCAAATTGTATTTACTGTATTTACGTAAACGTAATATAAAATTTGATGTTACGCATATGAAGAAAACCTGATATACCTACGCGGCCACCGTCGGGCGCCGACCCGCCACCGGAGTTCGTAGGTTTCTTCCGCTCTGCCACGACTAAGGGCAGTATCGTAAGAGGCCGTAGAGAAACCGATTTCGTACAATTTTTTTTGTTAATAATCGAGTTTTTCCACTTAAAAATCCTGATGTGAAATTTTTAAGATTAAACCAATTGTTCGTTGTTAATCGGCGCTATTAGAACAATGTTTATTCCCAGTTGTTCTCTGGTTTCTCTGATCTTATTTTTAGTTGAATATAATTAGAAATGTAAATTTATCCACAAAGACCAGCGCGTGACTGATTTTCTCTCGATTTTATTTGAAATAAATACAGAAAATAATTTGAATAGTTTGTCGTTTTCCTAAGTTATTCTTCACATATTGAAAGTAATGTATTTTCTTCTGTATAGCTATTATTTATGAATCGTCAGGAAATTTTTGATCGAGTGACAGAAGCCTCCTTATATACTAATAAATTGTTTAGACAAAAGTTAAAAGATAAATAATACGTAATTTTTTACTTGGATATTCTTTCTCCATTCGATTTGATCGCTCGATTAAGAATATTAAAATTACTGTCTTTAAAACATTAGGAAACAGCATTTTTTAATGAAATTGGAAAGAGGAAAAACAGTGTAAACTAGTAAACGTCGTTTATTTTAAATCTTTCTAAGTTAGAAAAGAAAAATGTGATTTAGTAATAAAAAAAAGGCTCGTAACTGATAGTGCTGAAAAGATAAAGAATTATTTNCTTACCACTTCCACCCACATGTCATCTGTCTCCTTCTCATTATTTAAGTTAATGGTGATGTGTGCACTTACAATTGCAAAAAACACATAATGCAAGTGATATATGCAGACCATTAATAGATTTTAAACATACTATTATCTTATTTAGAATTATTTATAAATAAAGAACTAAAGAGAGACAACCGGTAACTAATACTGTAATTTATTCGCAACTTCGTCTCGATACAACAAAACCAATATAATATTAATATGAATAACGTAACGTAAACTTCGAAATTCGTAATTTTAATTTTTGCGATGATCTTGTGAAATTTATTACGGCGGAAATTTTCAATGGACGAATTTCAGACATTTATATAAAAACATGATAAATTTCTGAAGAACAAAGGTGAATTAGAAAACTTTTCTTTTATGAAGTTTGAGCGAATACCGAAATCGAGAAATGCAGTAAAAATATTTTCAAGAAAATAAAAATTGCACTGAAGAGGGGCTTAGCATTTATATAAGCCCGAAATGCATATGTGGAAACAATTAAAGAAGTGTCTAACCTGAAAGCTGTAATGATAGTCTACCGAACTTAATTTCGGATTAAAGAGACATGCATTCATAGATCGTAATAACAGCTACCACAAGTGAAATTTAGAAATAAAAATTATCGTATGGTTTGAAAATTTTAATAACGGTACTCGTGTTTGAATGCCGTAATGACCGGCGTATATTAACTGAAAGAATCGACGAATACTAAAGTTCAAACAGACACACAACTTCTTTTAAACAATTGACCAAATTGGTTATTACAATACCAAACTACAAGACTTTTAAGGCGAATAAAAGCATTTTACTAAACGATTCGATATTTATATCGAATATAAAAATCAATGCTTTTTTCTATTAAATTAACTGGTCGTTATCATTCTTAAGCGAGTAGTAATTATTATATACGAACTGGTAGAACATAATTTGGCATCCTGTAACTGAAGCTGTCATTTAACGAGTAGCTATACTTATCTAACATAATTATCTATGTTAGATAGGTATAAGTATAACTACTCGTTTTACTATATTTATTACGCTGTGTCGAAACTCGTTTAGAAAGAAATATTATATGTAAACTTATTTCTTTTTAAATAAAATTAGGAAACGTTATTCGATTGACCAAATACACAAGCCGAAACTTTTCCTAGTAAAGATTTCATATTGAAATTTGATAAAAATTTGCAGTAAAATCTCGCTTTTTGGCCTCTCCCGAAATTTCCTATAAAATTGCGTAAGTTTTCATACGAATTAAATTCCGCCTCGACCTCACGTAAGTGGCCGTTTGGCTTAAGCCTCGGTCACGCGGACCGCTACGAGTCAAAAAGATGGCCACCATATTAAATAACACTGTCCCACGGTGCGCTAAGAACACCCTTCGTCTCGAAGACTGGTAGAAGACTAGTCCACTTTCTTTGTGGCCACACGATATAGCTAACGTAGCGTCCGTATCGTAGCAATAATGTGTGACCGCGATAAAGTGTCTTAATGTGACATTCAGACTCGTTTACGTGGCGGACAGAACGAGAAACCTCGAATTCCTAAACCCAACGTATTGTTTAAAGTGCTTTAATTAAATGGAGTGCCCACCGGTGGCCGAGTGGTCTTCGTACCTGAACACTGGGAGTTCGGTAAAGGGTTCTCACCTCGCTCGGACGGGCTGGCCACGTGAAGTTTTCCGGATTTTCTCCACGTCTGTAACGCCTAAATAGAGGCCAGTTTCCCTTAAAAAGACCTCCCGGAAGGCATCCCTCCCTAGACAGATCGCGCAAGTGTTGCGTTGCCATAACATAACAAACGAACAAGGAGAACCCAAGCCACAACGGAGCCAGTTAGCGGGGACGAGGGAAAGCTTATAAATCTCCCTCGTCCCCATTAAAACTATTCAGATTGGGTTTGAATTCGAATCTCTCCAGCAATTCCAAACAACCCATTACATTTATAATAGGTTTAATTCGTTAGTGTTAGTGCCCACGGGGCGGTAAATGAAAAGTGAAAATAAGTTAACTTGTTATTCGAGATTCTTATTATAAAATTGATTTTAAAAATTTTCAAACAAATTTAACTAGAATATATAATTTCCGGTTATTTTACAAGTTTATATCAATCGATGGTTTTGTAAATTAATACAGTAGAGCAGGGGTGGCCAAACCGTGGCGCATGCGCCAAACTTGGCGCATTGGACGATTACAAGTGGCGCTTTAGTCAGTTCTGAGCAACATTGCCAGATTTGGCTTCTTTGCAATTAAGAATATTAGATAGAAAATTAATTTTTTATAGTCTGTCTTGGCAAGTTCATTTGTTGCACAATTCGTTGCAATCAACTTTACAGATAAAATGAGTGTTCTCCACATAGTAAATTACAGTGTATGCATGTATGTTTATTTTCGATCAGTGCATAGGCGTCTAAATGACAGTGCTACCGTCCGGACAGTCCACGAGTCGGTTGGACTGCTACACCTGTTGACCTTTTTTTTTTGCTTCTACGATTCACGATACATTCGCAATCGTGTATGCCACTAATGTCAAA
>NW_019384361.1:822974-838314 GCF_000671375.1 Centruroides sculpturatus | reverse complement strand
TATTTTTCAATATATTTATTTTGTTTGTACAAAATAAAAAAATAATTTTTAACGATACAATAGTCTTCGTTAGGCTTAACATCGACGAAAATTCAACGCGAAGCGACACGCAACGGAGAAAAATGTCAACACGGGATAAATTAATATATTTTTTGTACATAATCGGTTATCCGAAAAAAATAACTTATCCGAACAACCCCAGTCCCCAATTGATTCGGATAAACGACGCTCTACTGTATTTATAAACTCGATCAGAGATTTTGAAACGCCATCATGTAATTAAACAAATTATTTCGTAGAATGATATGTTTACACTAAACCTAATTCCAGTAAATACAATTAAACTTTAAACGGAAATTCTCTCTGACAATTACGAACTGCTTTCCATAATATTTTTAAACTACAGAAGCAACTTCCTCGGTCTGCCATTGTAGCATCGTTCTCCGAGTGTCGAGATTATATTTAAACAAAAATTTAAAAATAAATTCTTATTCTTTCGTATTAACATTACTTAAATTAAATACTTTAAAAAAAACGATATATTTTAACTTAGTTTTGAAAGAATCCCGTACAAATCTCACGGGAAATGGATTCAAGTAGATTTGGCCAAACTTTTGCTAATTTTTTACCTGTAATGGTCTCGTTCAAAAGTCTCCATAGGAACAAGGTCAAAAAATGGGCAGCTTTAAAGTTACCGAGCGTCGCATATGCAAAAACCAGCGTCATTGGGCGCGTATCGTCAAACACTATATTTTTTCGTTTCAAAATATAAAATATGTTTTCAAAAGTTATTCACGTTCGGCTCATTATTTGAATTTCCTTGTGAGAAAATCATTCTTTTTGCCATACGTACAGTACAAGCTTGATCCTAAACATCGTTTGAGTTCATTCAGTACTCGTAGATACAGCATGATTTTCTCTGTGGCACCCTTTTCTCCAGAGATTTACTCCACAGAGACTCGATAACGGTCAAAAAGAAACTTTGTCCGGATATATTACTTTATATTTTGGAATGAAAATATTTCGGCTTGATAACACGTGCCCGTTGACTTTCTTTAAGCATCTCGGACGCTAGATAACTCAAAAACTGCCATTTTTGACTTTGTGTCTACGGAGACTGGTATTTTGTAGTTCTAGTAACCCTGATCAAAGATTCAACCCAATTCCCCAGAACCCATTTCCTTTAAAGTTTGTGTGGATTCTTTTTAAGAAACTATTCCGCAAACTATTTCTATGCCGAAATTGAATACAATCGATGTATCCTTTACAGTACAGCCGGTGTAATTTTTGCGATATTCTATCTTACACGCCATCTTCGTTTCGGTATAAATTATGTTAAAACGAATAGGCTATACAACACAAAATATCGATGAAATAAATACATTTGGAAGGAAGATGTTTTAAGAAGAAATTTTTCCTTATTCTTGAATGCAGAAATCGATTTGCTTTGGCTACTTAGAAATTGCCGAATATTTCTCGATAAATAGTTTATACACTTAAATGAACGCGATTTAATAAAAATTTATGGAAATCGCAATAGACAATGGAAATTTTTCTACAAATAAGATTTTAAAGAGAAAGCAAAGACATAGAATCGACTTATTTAAAATAATACAACTCTTACAAACGATTATTTTTCTGCGTCAGGATAAAAAGTGATTTCGACTGCAATTTCTCACAATTCAAGCGCTTAAATATTTAAAGGCATTTACTTATCATCGTCAAAATTCGGGTTTTAATAAATTGTTCTTCGAAACTCCATTGCAGATCAGGCCTGTTCCTAATGGACAAAATTAAATCTACTTTACAGCTCGCGGAGAAATCCAAATTATCTATTCTAACAGGTATATATATATATTATTAACAATATTTATAATCGATCGATAAAATATAGAATTTTTTCGATTGTGCCATTTGCAAAAGATAATTTTTCAAAAATAAAATCAATAAAAAATATGTATTTATAATAAAGAATCGCAAATTAACCAAATGAATTACGAAAATGAAACGTTAAGTGAACATTTGGAGATTTGCAATTCTCACGAAAAATTCTTTTATTTCCAATTTTGAATTATCTAATTTCGAAAATTACTATATGTTTATAATTAATATAAAACTTAATCCGTGAAAACAAAATCTTTCGAGATCCGAAAATAAAATTTATTTATATATTTTACAAAATATCTTGAAAAATCCTATGTATTGAATATTATCATCGTATGAATCGCAATATAACATAATTTGTAATGTTATAGTCTGTAGTTATTATTTTTTTTATAAGTTACGTTTATTTTTATAACTGACAAATTAATCATTGGGCTGCAATTTGAAAAAAATTGTAGACCTATAAATTCCCTCTATCATCTGTCTTTTCTTAATCTCAAGAATGGAGATAGATAGATGAAATTTGAGACTAGATATGAAAATCTTACGGGCAGGAAGCCCCATTAACTATATAAGAACTTTCAATGCAAATGGGAAGTCACGTATTTCAACTAAAAATTTTCCCCTGAAAGGTGTTAGATATATGACCGGCATAACTCTATTGTTAAAGGAAAAGTATGATGTACAGGGGGCAAGCCACTACTAATTTGAGGTGGAGAGCATATATTTTAAATTAAATTAATTAAAAAATTAAATTAAAATTGCAGTCCGGCATTATGTCAATGTCACAATAAATACTTTCTCGTTTAACTTTTCGATTATTTCTATTGATTATCACCAGATAATAGTATCAAAGAGTGTGCGATACTCTAAAGATTCGTCGATGAAAAAAGCACATTTTCTTTTTTCAAATGTATAAATACGAACTTTTATTCGGGACACTGCGACAACAGACGCTTTTATTCTCGGAGTTACACATATCATTTCGTAAGAAAAATAGAATCTATTATGAATTTATGAATCTATTTATAATTCTATATAAGTATGTTATTATATTCTCTTGTGTTCTATGTCTATGATGTATATAAAAATTATTATTCTTTCGAATCTGTAGCAGTGCATGAAATATTGCGAATTATTCTTCTATGTCTAATTAGGAATTTTTATATTAATAATAATTAAAAAAGTAAAACTTCAAGAAGTATATAAACTTTCTTTTATATTTTATAAATTTGATTTTCAGTGACGTCGATGAATGTGTCCTCGTTCGTTATTATTTAAATCGAATATGGTTTATACGGTTTATCCGGAACTTAGTATTTTCACCTAATGTTTCGATTTTTTGGGAATATTTTATAGTTTCTTAATTAAAACGATAATTGTGATACACTACATTAAATTGTTTTATTTATATTTATTTTTAGTTTTACTCAATTTTCACTTAATTACGACGTAAGTTCGTCTATTAAATTTCTTCCTTTGTTTGCTCTGTACTTATTTTCATAAATGTAACTTAAACATTTAATTGTTGAAACTCCATTAAAAAACTTCTCGAAAATTCAATATATAAATTATTTAAATGCATTAAAAGTAATGCGTTAAAAATTGAGAGAAGTACTAAAAATGAAATAATTCCTATAATTCGATTATAGCTAGATCGCTACATAAATTAAAAAGGAAATATTTTAATTATCAAGATATTACTCTCTCATAATTTACAGTCCCTTGCGTAATACTTAAAGTTAATAATTACTCATAATTTTAATGATAAAATAAGGGATTGCATTAGATATATGCAAAAGTTTGCATTGTTTTTATTTTCAAATTGAATTAAATCACGTCATTTAAAATAAAGTATTTTTTAAAATATATATATAAAAGTAAATAATTATTTATAACTATCTTAATATACAGATTGTTTCTATTGTATATTTTATACAGAATCGTATAACATTATATTAATTCGTAAAATATAATAAAAGTAATATACCTTACAATTCTGTTTATTATTCAAATAGTTTTTATTTAGTTAAATTACGAAACAATATACCACTATCACAAAAACAAAAAGAAACTTAACTTATAAACTCATTGTTATTTTTACGCAAATGATGTCATTTTAATATTCTTTGGCAAATAATTATATTATTCTACAGTTATTTTTAATTAGGTTAGATATTAATTAATATATTTGAAACGAAAAGTTGAAATACAAAAATAAATTATAAAAATCTATTTTCAGACATAAAGCATACAAATTATTATTTTAAAATATATAATGTTTTAGAAATAAACGTTTTTAATCGTCTAAATATGTAATAAATTAATATTAACTACTATTAGCTAAACTTATTGTATTGATATACAGTAGCTTTAATATAGTAATTTCATTATTTAAAATTTATATATAATATTTCAAAAGAATTTTGTATTTTCAGAAACGAAAATCGCTTACAAATTACTGTAAAATACTTTTGAAACGTTGTTTCTATGGTAACGACTTCGCGTAAAGATTAAGGCCAGTGAGGAATGTCCTTAATCTTTTCTAAGTCCTTAAAATAATACGCAAGTTATTTATTATTTGTGTCATCGAAAACAAGACAGACTCGTTGAAAAATTATATAGAAGAGCCAGTTTGAATATTATTTAAAATATCTTTAATTTATGGGAAAGTTAAACATTTAAGTGAATGTGATAGTTATTATTCGATACCGATGTCACTTAGTGTACTTTATGTTAATCTATCCTTAAATAAACAATATCGTACAAACAATGCGTTAGGACGCGACATGTAATAAAAGTGCACGAATAATGACGCAAGAGCCCCATTGTTCATCAAATAATCAATGAAATTTCCAAAGAAACAACACAATGGACTTTTAGCAGATATCTACTTCTGTTAATACAATAAAGCATAATAATAAAACAAACTATGCTACGAAATAATCAGATGCACGAAACATTATACAGCATATATACTAAGTAATTTATTATAAATTACAACACGAATTCTTACGAAATTATGCTTATAAATCATCGTATTACATATTTTGTTCTTTGAACCCGAATTAGTAGAAGCATATTATATCATAAACACAGGAGCATAATTTTTATTAATACAGACATATAATACATTAATACAGACATATGTTTCAGAATTATTTTACTCGTTTAAAACTATGCATTGTTTAATTTAAATACGTAAATTCATTATGCAAATTATTTGTGTATAATAATTTTATTTATTTATTTATTTATTTTTTAAAATTAGAAATAATATAATAAATAAAATGCTTTATTTATTTATACTTTTGTACAAAATACTATATATGTCAATATAGAGCATTTTAAATGATATCACGAAATAGAAAATGATTAATGAAATAGTCCGTTCTGATGTCCTACCTAATATATGAAAATAACATATAATTAGCCACATATTTCTGTGATAAATGGTTTTTAATGCAAAAAGGTAACTGACCGATAGATAAGTAACACTGTTTAAGATATCTGAAATTATGTTTCTCAAGAATATTTTTTTAAAAATAAATGTAACAAAAGTTATAAGATTATTTGTCAATTTTTAAGTGATGTTTAAAATGCTGTAATTTAAAATTGTTTTTATAGATAATAAATATTTTATAAATTATGTGCCGAAGAATTAATTATAAAATCACTAAGAATAAGCTAACATTTAATGTTATGAAAAATGATTTTGAATTATAAAGTTTAAATTACAAATTGTATATATTATGCAGTGTGAAAGAAAGCAATATAAAATTATAATAATCTAATATCTTTCGTTCCGAAAAAATACACATATGCATTTATATAATAAATAATTTATTAGGAAAATTTTAAGAAACAATTCCTTTTAGATTTCCTGTATTATTCCCGTACAGATTGATAGAAGTTTACTCGTTTATTTTCTTCAATAATCAACGATTATCATTTACCAAAGTACACCTCTAAAAATGACGATACGCTCTACAACTTCGTAATTAGATTTTTTTTTTTTTTTTTTTTTTTTGCTTTTTCAGTTATAGCAGCTTGAGTCAAGGGAATGTTTTTTTTTTTTTTTTGCTTCATCTCTTACCGTTTGAAAATTAGAAAATGAATTAACTTGAACTTCCGGCCAAAGGTCAATTTTGCCCAAACCATTGAACTTTCGTATTAGATTTTCTACGAAGTTAAACTCTTATATCTCTAATAGAAACATAAGCGCACACTTTATTTAATAATTTGTGTAAAAGACTATTTAATTATTATACGATTAAGATAAATTATATTCTGATAATTATGAAAGAATTCTGTAATAACTAGATGTTTCTTAATTCTGCTTTATAAGCTAAGATAGACATCAATTTATAGTTTAAATATACAATTCTCTACTAATCTAAATTACCCTCAGGGCAGAACAATTCAAAATATACCACCAAACCCCTTTTTGGCTGCTGAGATGCGTTTAATTTTGGCAAACGTTTTCAACCTATTGAATAAGCCATCTTTTTAAATGTTTCACAAAAATAATCTATTATTAATTAAATAAATATTAAAATTTCGATAAAAAATTCTAGTTTTTGACATTTCTAACAGTTTAAGAATTATTAATTATACGGATAACCATTTAACAAAGTTTATATCTAAGCTCTCGAAAAAGTACTGTACCTATAGAGTGTAACATCAATTCATGTAAAAAAAATATAAACACAATATTTATGTATTATGTACTGTAGATATAGATGTTTATCCGAAGCATTGTTTATCAACAATATTTCAATAGAACAGTTATTAATCAAAAACGTAAAAATAATAGCTAAATCGTTATGAACGAACAGAAGTGATAAAACAATGGAAGTTCAACGTATTATATGATCAAAGATGTTTAATTGCAGTTATAATAAAAGAATCGTGTAAATTTAAGCGTAATGAAACAATATCTTAATAACGGAACAATTATAATAAAGTTAATTTTGACGCTTTAGACGTTACTGTATTAAAAAAAGTTTTTTCCTTCAGGAATAATATTTATAGAGATATAAATATATTTCGATAAAATGAAGATAATTAATGGATGTTTGATAAACGGCAATCATTTCGGAGGCAAAGATCGTATCTCTTAAGAAAATTACAAATTAGTTTCTTTTATTGATTAATTTTATTTAATAAAATTATTATAAACTTAAATAATTAAAATGTCATTTTTCTTCAAATTTTAGCATTTTTGATGGACTAATTTACTTTATTCAAATATATATATATTGATTTATTTAAACTGTGAGTAATCATCAGTAATTTTTTAAATAAAAAGTTTAGTAATTTAGGTACTAAAACATAATAATTAAGACTACAATACACAGAGTTTACTTTTTTATTTTTAAATTCCTTATCTAAATGAAGTTGCTAGTATATATTTTCCTCTTATTATTGTTATTTTTTATACAGTGCAGTTGATATGGGAACTTTCCTTTAATCAATAATTTCCCTCCTAATGATTTTTTATAACTCTAATAGATTAATCTATAAAGATTCATAAAAAATTACAGATAGCGCACTATGATATATAAAAATATACACAATTTACGAATGTATATAAGATAATTTATTTTATTTACATTTATTATTAATTGCTCTAACTTGTAAGTCAACGGCGTATATCCTCTGGTAAAGGAAATGTTACAAAGTGTATTATACAAAATTACAGCAACAATATAGGCTACATACAATCATTCAAACTTTAAAACAAAAAATGATAGAACAACTAGAAAAATAGAATGAATATGTTGAGATCAAAGAAAATAATTCGTGTACTGAATATTATAGTCGAAAAATATTAAAGAAATTAGAGTAAATATTTTAAAATATATATTATATAAAATACAATTTATAGTACAATTTAAATTTTTTCGATAATTCTTCGTGTCTACATAACATTCAATGGTCCATTATTAAATTCTTTATCACAATTATTTTCCCTTTTTTGTTTTTTTCTAGACTAATAACTCGAAAAAAGCTAAGAAAGTATTTCAGATTTTTAAAAATATTTCATTAAATGTTTTTATCATAGATAACACATCAATGAAACTGTCAAGAACTAAAGAAAAATACCAAAAGTAAATTAAATAATTGCCTGTCTGTAATTAATCCCAGTGAAAAGTTAACGATGAAACTTAAAATAATACTGTTGCATAATAAAATAGTAATGAAAGTATTTATAATATATAAGACATTAAAACATTATAAATGAAGATTATATAAAATAGAAATGCTTTAGAGTTGTAAAAAGTTCTGAAAAGCTTATACCTTGCCTGATTTTTATCAAAAACTCCGATAACTATTTACGCTGCATCAATCATTGTAAATAGCCGGTGATGTGAGCATGAAGTAGTTTCGACATTGTCGAATCATTATTTTTTTTGTAAAATCGTGTCCAGTATTATTGGCTATCAGGCAATGTTCTATCTTCTCATTTATATTGTGAAAAACTATAATGACCTTATCAAACGGCCCACTTTCCGGATCAAATGACCTTGAATGACCTTCGATTGTGTACTAATAGTCATCCTTCTTTGTCTTCCATTAATATTAGTCGAATGGTTTTATAAAATAAAGAAAGGCCTAAATCCTGTAAGAATGAAAAAATTTAAAGTACAACCATAATAAACGAAATAATTCTTCTAAGTAGATTTAGATGATCGTAAGTAACCTACATTCGTGTTTGTCGTGTTTACTCGATCATTTTTTAAAGCTTTGCAATAGAATAGAGAGGGAGAATCTATGCGCCGCTTCCCGAAAATTATGGTTTTACGAATAACCAGCACAAACCATTTTATAATCACCTTGAAGTGAAATTTATTATTTTATTTATGATCATTTATATAAATGCGTACTTGATCATAAGTTTACATTTACTAGTTGAAAGAATAATTAAAAGGTTCTTTTTGATAAATTGCCAAGATATTAGTTAATTTCATTGATAACAAAATTGTTATTCTTTTTCCTGTTGCAAAATCTACTTTAAAATTCCTTTAGAACTTTTAAATATTTTATACAGAACGCTTTCTTGGTAAAAAAATTTTTACTGTATCATGAAGCCAAGGTCACTGGCAACATTCGAAGACAAGCATCGTTAATAAATTACACTCAACACCATAATTTATATTTGCATTAATAAAGTTTTCATTATGTCATTAACTAACTAAAATAATAAACGTTATTTTTTATTATTAAAAACATGAATAGATTATAAATAAATATATAATTCAAATTAATTTAATTAATGTACAGTACAAAGTAGAATAATGCAATGTAATTTTTAATTTAATTTAATTCTTTTTTCCTAATAATTTTAACATAACTTTATAGTTTAAATGGATAAATAAAAAAAACATAAATACATATTTTATATGTGCTGTAATTTTTAACCAAGGTAGGAATATATATTTCTGTAATATTTTCATTTAAAGTAGATTATATTTCATATAACCTGATTTAATAATACACTGTAATTTTTCTATGTAAAATTATTTATTAAATTTCTAGATAATGATTCGAAAGTATTAATTATAT
Organism: Centruroides sculpturatus; assembly: GCF_000671375.1. Lineage (NCBI taxonomy): Eukaryota > Metazoa > Arthropoda > Arachnida > Scorpiones > Buthidae > Centruroides > Centruroides sculpturatus. The sequence goes on along the minus strand of NW_019384361.1, from coordinate 828,861 downwards.
TCCATGAAAGAACATATTTTTCATATATTATTGTCAAGAATTTTGTTTGAGTTTTGAAAAACGAGACTCGAAGATTAGCCTGTATAATTCATTTTCTCTGTGAATGCGAAAAATAATAAATCTCTCAAATAAAAGTAAAGAATAATTTTTACAACTAGAAATTCGTGTTTAACAACTTTAGCAGGCAAGATTTTATAATCTTCTATTCATAGTCTCGCATTTATAAGTTTATTTAAGTAATTCAGTAAATACAAGCATTTATCGTTTGTTTAGAGAAAATAACATTCATGTTATTCATTCTTAAATCCTTTTGATGTTTCAAGTATCATAACTAAACATGATACAGATTAGGATTAAAACTGATGTATACCTTAAATGATGAATATAAAGATTGTAATAAATTCTAAAATATACAGGAAAAATGAAATATGCTTACGCTCAAAATTAAACTTATAAATTCAGCTTAACAGAATACATACTTGAAGGTATCTTTAAAATATATTACTCATTTTTTTGTGTTCTTACGAATGCTTGAAAATTACCATATAATTAATTGTTTTCGATCATATTTTCATCTATTTTTTAATATAACGACGAGCTTGTTTGGAATAATAATATAGAAAGAATAAATAGCAATTAACGCTACATTTTCCTGTAAACAGTTAATTAAAACAGCTTCATGACAAAGCGTTTTTAAAACTTTCTACATTTACCTTATTTGTATTTTCAATTAAATAAAAATTTAAAATTTGTTTATATATCTTAACATTAAATACAAAATTTCGTTCCTAAAGAGCCAAATATAAAATATAACTTAAAAATGACTATGAATTTGCTACGTCGTATTCATTATAAATATTCAAATGCAAAGATTTTTAATAATATTTTAACACGAATTTTCCTATCTTTCAAAGATAAAAGGGTCTTGTTTTTTTATTCCGGTTAGCAATTTCAATTTTAATTTGAATAATATCAAGAAACTGCAGTAGTATTTTTTTAAGATATAAAAGATTTGAGTAGTTTTCCTTCACTAAGTTTATAAGTTTCTTTTGTCATATCCAATCGGGTTTTTTTTACTACTCTTTAAAATAATGTTCAATGTTTATTCATTATGGATTACGTATTTTTTTGAATGATCATGTTCAAAGATAAGATCAGATACTAATTGAACTGAAAACATTAATATAACTTTTTGAATATACATATTTTGTAGCTTATTATAATATCTTTTAAATTCAATTTTATTACTATTAAACGAAATATTTTACGATACATTAACCGTAATTAACCCAGTATGAGAGATATTTGAAAATATATTATACTAAAATAAATTAACGAAGTATTCCAGACTTTTAAATTATTTATGCTTTTCTTTCGAAGATAATTTTAAATAAATTTGTTTTATGAATTATTATATTAAGAAAATATAGTTGGTTAAAATTGTTTATTTTCTTTTCAGATCACTTCCCACACGAAACTATGTAAAAAACGAGTTTATATGGTTGAAATGTCATTGAGCAGACACGTTCGCAATTTATAAAAGTAAGCGTGATGATACACATCTATTTATCTTTAGAAGGGCGCGTGTATAATCACGTTTAGCCTAATTTCTGATGGAGTTGCGCACAGAATACCCTATATCAATCGTGATGCTTCCTACTGAGAATGTCTTGTCAAACAACCCCATTTAGTTGTGTAAAAGAGTTTAAGAAAACAAGACTTTTCGTAATAAGCTATAGAGGATAATTAGAATAATAATTCTGCGCCAATTGTCGACAACTTAAATGTTTGTGCTAGGATGAAAATAGATAAGAAAACGAGAAAATTATCTTTTCTATTTTGATAAACTCCGAAGAGTTCATCAGAATAGAAAGCTAAATGTAATATTTATATTAAGTCTGCGAAAACAGAAGAATCGATAAATGAGGTGGCTAAAGTAATGATCGATGGCATTAATTATTATTAAGTGGACTAATGTTTGTCATAAAAAAACAACACGCTACATTTTTAGCAAACTTTTCTTCGGAATTATTAAAGTATATTATCTTATTAATAAGCAAAACACATACTTGCTTTGCAATTTCATTCGAAAATACGCTGCTAAATTATATTTTACTCGTAAAGAGATTTAATAACAGATAAGTTAAAATAAAGTTTAAATTTTAAATTTGCTTTAAGAAAACCTAGATTTGTTCCGAACCTACTGAACTAAAAACATATTTTTTCATAATTTAAGCCAACACAATTGACAATTGCGGCGGTTATTGTATTTTTTAAAAGCATTAGAAGAGAAAGAATAGAAGCAAGATATAAATTCATTGATTTAAATTTTTTTTTTTTACTTTTTCAGATATTCATTATAATGTATAGGTTTATATATATATTATATCACTATAAGATAATAAAAATTCCATCAAAGGGCGGTGTTTACAATTTCTTTCGGTCGCTTACAAACCGACTTCTACTCTTGGNTCTTTCGAGATTGTAGAAAATTAAAAAATATATTTATAAAATAAAAATAGTTTTTTTTATATTATAAAGCAGATTCGTTGTTCCCAGTTTTCGGGTAAGGAATAATAATACAGTTTGGTCAAACGACGAACTTTAAGCTGCCGAAAGACTTCGTATGTTTGGAGCCACTTCACTTACAAAATCACTCGACCATTACTCACTCTTGCTGATGCAAAAGTACGAAAAGCGGACTTTACAAAAGCTAGATGTCGGTCTATAAGCTAGATCTAAAATGTATAATTAATAACGTAAAATAGTCCTGGAAAATTTTGGGTACAGTTTCTGTACCGAACGTCACACTGCCAATGACTATACAATGGTCTGGTACTGTACAGTACGTAGGCCGTTCTGTTGTAGACGGAGAACCGATTTTTTTATTTTATTTATTTTTTTTATTTTACGAACAAAAAGTAATCGTTGACTTGCTGGACGACTTTTGGAAAGTTTGGTTACATATTGTTGTACAGTTTTCGAATGCATCAAGAGTAGATTGACAGACAGACAACAAATTTATATATAGGCCTTATATATATATTATATCACTATAAGATAATAAAAATTCCATCAAAGGGCGGTGTTTACAATTTCTTTCGGTCGCTTACAAACCGACTTCTACTCTTGGGTGCGGTCGAATTTTAAGTTATAAGGTATTGTTTTACCGGATTTATAACTCCCCGTTTGAATATGTCCTCTGTACTTTACATTGTAATAATAAAATACAATAATAGAGGTAAGAAGTTATATTTCTATTAGGGCGTGAGCGAAGCAAAGTGTCTCAATAAACTAAACGATCCATTAATTAGCTCCAATGCGATTTGTTCTCACGGTGTCGAATGGATACATTTTTGAATATTATACATGTTTGACTTTTTCTAAGAGATAAGAAACGGCAAGATAACCTTTATCACTTAACTTTAAACATAGGCAATTGAAAAAATATAAATAATATATAGACAATAATTATATGATAATAACCATTAATCATCTTTGCATCTAACGTAATAAATTGTTTACGGAAGTAAAGTCAAAGTTAACGTAATAATCTTTCCAGACTCGTTTCCAGACAATTTTTTTTTCCTATCTAATGGTTGTATATTACATGTTATTTACTAAAATTTGAGAACTAATTTATAAATTATAATCAAGATAAGGTATAAATATAATCAAAAATTAATTACTTTAAAATTGAAAAAAATGTGATTAACCGTTTTGATAAACGAGGCGACTTTTTAAAATAAAATTATTTTTAGATTACTTATCTAACATAACTATTAAATTGTAATATAGCTTATCTATTATGAATAATAATAATTTATGAAATTAAAAATGTTTTTGTCGTTTTTAAAAATTATTAAAATAGACAACAGTTATAAAGGCTATAAAATATTATAATGTTGTCGTTTAACAGTTTCAACTATAAAAAATAACTAAATAACTACGAAGGGTGTATAATATCTGAAATAAATTATTAATTATCTCTATTCAATCTAAATTATTATTTTTTTTAAAGTAATAAGTAACGAAAAACATGTATAATTATATTTGGACTGATAGAGAAGTTTATAAAATAATTTTAGTTATTTATATTTTATATATTGAATAATAATATAGTAATATTTAATTAAACTTAAATGATAAGTAACCTCAATTAGTCTGCAATAAATGTTGGAATAAATGATCTGTCAGAAAATAATCTAATAATATCGTTAAAATATTTAAAATAATAATAAATTGTAAACGACTTTAAATATTTCTTATTCTTCTTATATATATTATAAACAACACTTTTTTTTATCGACAATATTGATCTTCGTATATATAAAATAACAGCGGAGGTACCGGCGTCGATGGGAGAAATTTGATACGCATTTCTTTCGAGATTGTAGAAAATTAAAAAATATATTTATAAAATAAAAATAGTTTTTTTTATATTATAAAGCAGATTCGTTGTTCCCAGTTTTCGGGTAAGGAATAATAATACAGTTTGGTCAAACGACGAACTTTAAGCTGCCGAAAGACTTCGTATGTTTGGAGCCACTTCACTTACAAAATCACTCGACCATTACTCACTCTTGCTGATGCAAAAGTACGAAAAGCGGACTTTACAAAAGCTAGATGTCGGTCTATAAGCTAGATCTAAAATGTATAATTAATAACGTAAAATAGTCCTGGAAAATTTTGGGTACAGTTTCTGTACCGAACGTCACACTGCCAATGACTATACAATGGTCTGGTACTGTACAGTACGTAGGCCGTTCTGTTGTAGACGGAGAACCGATTTTTTTATTTTATTTATTTTTTTTATTTTACGAACAAAAAGTAATCGTTGACTTGCTGGACGACTTTTGGAAAGTTTGGTTACATATTGTTGTACAGTTTTCGAATGCATCAAGAGTAGATTGACAGACAGACAACAAATTTATATATAGGCCATACTGTATATAATATATATTATAGAATTCATTAAATTTTTTATGCGAATTTTATATAATAAATATTAAAAGTAATCATGAAATTTAGCCTATATACTCATACAGAATTGCAAAATTTTAATTTATCTTTGCTTTTGTGCAGTAAATATCATTTTTTTTATTATTATTATTTTTATATAAGTTACGCGTAACAGTTTTATTATTTTATGATAATATCGAAAGGAGGGGGGGGTATTTATCTTGTTAAAATTTAAAAGAAGAAAATGATTTGTTTTTGTTCTTCCGCTATCGACCTTGGACTATAGTTAAAGGTCAATTGATGAACGATTGACAATCGCGATCACGTGACGTAAAAATGGCCAAAGGCGACAATGGTTTCCTGACCTTTCTCGGTCGCTTTTCAAGGACGATCTTTTACCTTTTTCGATATTGAAAGACTGGAGAATTGTTACGGCCGCGAGACGTGAAAAATAACTAATAGATTTTTTTTTTCCCTATTGTTTTCGGAGGATGTATCAAGCGGGGTGCCACGAATTTAATAGGAATCCACACGTTTCCTTTCATCCCTTCATCCGCTACCGACGTCTTTATAACGTGTTCCATAGAGCACAACCAGAATTTTTACAAAAGGGCTCACACCCCGTACGATAAACAACTTCGTACACGAACTTGTACAGTACGTGCTTATAAAGTACAAAAAAAAAGAAATTATAACGTGCATACGAAAGAGGACAAGGAACACTCGCAGATACAATAAAGCACCAATAGGGTAGGATGAAGAGGATACGTGTTCTGTAATGTGTGTGTTTTTTTGAATCGTGAACACGTACAAATGTGTAGATTTAAATCGTAAATAAAAAAAAAACACTCGTAAACGTGAAGGTGTATTTGCATTTTTTGAAGGTGAACACGGGGAAAATTTTAAAATGTTAATACAGTAGACT
>NW_019384361.1:793893-822243 GCF_000671375.1 Centruroides sculpturatus | reverse complement strand
TATATTAATTTATATAATATTAATAGAAAATATTTTAATTACAGTATTATTTAGTTATTCTTATAATGAAATTTAGTACCCGACTTTAAATTAAACGAGTGAAATGTCCTTACTTTAAATAGATATAGGTCTATAACGTAGATTTTAAAGTAGATTTTTTTTTTATTGAAAAGAGTTTGACTTTATGTAAACAATTTAAAAATTTTAAAAATTTTACCACTTTTCTCCTCATCTGAAATTCTTGTATGATAAATTATATATAATCTGGGTGATAATAGCAACCAATTTTAAAGCCGAAGGAAAATATAAAATAATATAATATTTCGATATAATAACGAGTCAACTTTGTTTTGGTTACCTCTTAACCCATATATGCCCATTGTAAGTGATTTGTGTTTATTTACATAATAATTTACAAAGAAATGTTTAACAGGGTTTACAGCCTCTTTTGTCGATCGGCATAATAAACTAAATGCACTATTAACAAACAAACAGAACTGCAAAGCCATAAATTTGACCCTACGTTCGACACTTCGTATGCTAATTACGGGCGCAAATGACCACTTTCAATAAGTAAATTATAGAGATAGAAGTTGCCCCAAATCATAATGTCATTTAAATCTCAAATTACAGCAAAAAAGGGGGAGAAGAATAAATTAGAGATTGTTTTTATCTCTGTTAAAAGACAATTTAAAAGATATTTTAGATTGTTTTATTTTCACATTAATTTTATGAACGTAGTCGATATTTTACGGACTTATAATAAACGAAATACAAATTTAAGCTTTTGATACTTAAATAAATGTTATTGAACTAATATTTCTACCAAAAAGATCAAATAGCTTTATTTGTATAAATAATCGAGGTAATAAAATATCTCATTTTTAAAATTAAAATTATTTTTATAAAATAAATAAGTCAAATTATGATATTTAAATATCATATAATTTCAATTTAAAATTAATTAATTATAATAAAGCAATAATATCAATTATAATTAGGTATTAAATATAAAAAATTTAAATTTATTTTCATGTTTCTTTTGAATAATTCATGCAAGTTTCTAAAGTTATTATCTTACCGCAGCTAAGTAACTAATACAAGTATAACCGATTTAAGTATGTCAATGTTATTAACACGAGAGAGTAATATCACGAATAATTAAAAATGTTAAAACTTTTAAAAATAAAGTTTAAAATAAATTATCTACTTTTCTAAATTTTAAATTATTTTATCCAATTGATAAAATGTTTTAAAAAATTTAAATAACCCTTATTTAATGTAAAAATTATTTATAGTATAAATAGAGAATAACCAGAACTAATTTTAAATTTGCATCTTTTACCAAGAAAAGTTAAACGTACTGTAATGTGTACAGTACAGTACATTGTTGTAGGTGAGAGAGAAAACGTGATGATTGATAGAGATAACCATGGTAAGTTATCTGCTATCATCGCATCAGAAACGTGTAAGTCGCGAGATTGATTTTATGAAAGATAAAGCTCTGCCGTCTTTTAAACCTTTTACTTTTAAAACAATTTTCTAGTTATAAATTTATAGTCTTTAACATAAATTTAATAAACTTTTTATTTAAATAAACGTGTTAACTTTATATTATAATATGCTACGAGTTTTGAATACGGAATGTAAATATAATTAAGAGCGACGAAAAACAAACACGAAATTTTATTATGTGACGTAGAGAAATATATTAGTGATGGTGATAATATACGAAAATACTTTTATCATGAGCGTTCAGGAATCTTAGTATTAGCTACTTTCGGTAACGTGAAATTTCGTCATCCGACAGAGAAGGGAGATTGGCGTGGCAGATTAGATGCGGTCTTTTACGTGCTTATGTGCGGTATGGCGTTTGAATGTGTAATGTCAGCCCCCGTTGCTTTTAGCATACCGAAACTATACCATCAACGACCACTGACGGAAACGTAAAAATGGCCGAAAATTGAAGTATAACTTAATTTATTACTTTTAATAGTGTAGAAAACCGCAAAAAAAAGTTTGAAAGTCCTCTAAAGTGCAAATAACTAAAAAACATACGTCCTCTACCGGTCGTGACAAATACTTTTTCAAATTCTTAAAAACATGTAAAACGTAGTTCGTCCTCGGTGTTGAAATTTTTTAACCCCCAACAACTAATTACGTTTTAGGTGTTTTTAAAAAGAATTTGAAATTTTTTAAGTTAATTGTCACCATCGGCTTTTCATTTCTTTCTTTCCTCTTTTTATATATTTTACCACAAATCGTGGACTACGATAAAAGATCGATCTACGTGTGTTTGTTTGAGGACTTATGTACAAAAAAAAATGTTTGCGAATGTCTACAATGATAAAAGTAGTTAGTATTTGATGTTTTTATAAGAATAATTTATTTTTTACGTGTAAGGCTAAGTTTATTAACCACGTGAGAAGTTGTAGCCGAATTAGCCATCTTTTTGATAATGACTAATTTTGTACAATACATTATTATTTTCTTCGAGTCATTTCGAGGGCAGTGGCTGTTGTCGAGAGGTAAACAATAGAATTTTTAGCAGGAGGACCGATATTGGGAGTGATCGTTGTTTGAAAGTTATTTTGTAGAGGTTCGCTGTTTAGAGGTGGCCGTTATTGGAGGTTCGTCTACATTTTTAGTTAAGACTTGATCCCAGGATAGAATCTTCTAGTAACTCGATATTAGATTCTTCTCATCCGTTTATAAATTTCAATGAAACCCCCCTTAATGAGCAAAATGGGGATCGATGATGATATAAGCCCACAAAAAACTGGAAACGTTAAAATTGAGTTTTATTTAATTCGGAAGAAATATAAATTAACTTCATAATATACAACCTTCTGGATGTAAAAATTACAATAAAGATTTTTAAAAATCCTCAGCGTATAAATATTCAGTAATAACTAAGGAAATGATCCGAAACTTGCAATTGTATTTACTAATGTAACGTATTAATAGAATAATTTTAATTCGATGTTTAAAAAAATGTGCAAATATATTAATGTATGCCGTAACATATTATTTGTATATAATAAAGTATGAATAATTTATGACTAAATATTTAAAAAAAATAAAATCTTCATTTTCTTACCCTGTCTTGCATGAAATTAACTATATTATATTAGTTTGTTGTTTTATTCCCGAAGAAAGAAGAAAAAAAGAAAACAAAGTAACGCGTTTAGCCGAAGGCAATCGAAATATCATATTTAGATCTTATATCGAAATCATTAAAATAACATTAAATGATATTAAACTTAGTTTATTTTTTCATACATGGTGTACTGTACTGTACCTAAAGCCTGGACACAGGAAATCTCATTAACTATAATTTTTCCGTCCACAGATTAAGTATGGCTTTGTCGAAAGAAGAATTGAACTGGTACTTCTTAGTGGACGTGAAGGATGGTCATATCGTTCACATCCACGTGATCACGTGCATAAACGTGGTGGCCTTAGCCCCCTTGACTTCTTCCTCTGAAAATGATGGAAATCATCTTGAAGACGTTATTTAATATTCCAATTGAATAAAATGTTAATAAATTTCATTTCTTGAAAATATGTATTTTTGCCTGTGTCCAGACTTTAGGGACACCCTGTAGAAGGCCTATACTTAAATCAATTTAACTTTTCATTCAAATAACATAAAATTGCAGTCTTATAGGAAAATGTTTCTAGTTGGCTTCTAATGTTTGTTTATCAATAGTAATTGCGAAGTTATAACGATAAAAGGGCATTTGAGATTTACCTATATGTTACCGATTTATATGTCTGAATATCTAATTATTTAACATTAAGTGATTATCATCATCCGAGGACGAAGTATAGAAATTTGTTTTATAATAAAGCTACTTTTATATTTGAAATGAATTGCATTAATATAAATAAATATTATGGAAATTTCGATTGAATTGAACATACCTGAAAGAAAATTTATCAGGCAAAAATTAGGAACGTTTAAAATAAGGAAAAGTCGAAATTTAATCCTGCGAAATGTTGTCGTCTTCGATCATGACAGACAAAGATGAAATGTATCCGATCGGATTGTTAAGAGCCAATGAATTTCCACCGCTACCAGTTAATGATAAGAAAAACATCTTTGTGGGAGGGAAAGTCATTGTTCAACGACGGAGGCTACGTATTACAGTAATGATACCACATTGTTGCAGCATAGGAACAATTCGGGATTGGTGTAAGAAAAAATTAAAAATCTTAACCCTTTATTATAGCCAAATTAAAAAGAACAAATTCGATGCGATAATGAAGCGAAGAAAATAGTTAAATTGCTGGTCTCTTAATAAATCCTAATTAATTATCGTGCTAATTATTCTACTGTTTATTTTATTACAAATAACGGAAAAATTAATTTACTAAAACAAAGTTTAATAGTTCTTATTATTTAGTCTTTAATATACAAAAGATATCTTTGTACAGTACATTCTTAGTTTTATCGGTTTTTGCAAATAAATAACGTTCATTTTACTTAAACGTTGAAATTTAGTCCGAAATCGTATCAAATATTTTATAGCTTATTAAATGTCTCCTATACGATATTTAACGATTTTGCAAGATTTGAATATAGTAAGATTTTGAGTTTTAAATGAAAGGTAAAATTCTTAAAAATCAGATAATTACGTAATAAATTTAAAAAATATCAATGTTAGTATGAAAAAAAGTTCTTGTTTTTCAATTTTGAAATGCATTTTGCTCCATCATCATTAAAAGTTACATTTCAAAATACAACATATTTTTATATTTCTTATTTTAAAATATGTGGAAACATAAACATATTATCTATTATTTTTTAAAATACAATTTGATAAATTACTTTAAATTCAGAAAAATCAAAATATAAGTTACAATTCAAGAGATATCGAAAATATAGTAGAAACTTATTATCCGTCAGTGGTCGAGACAGAAGACATGACGGATATGAGAATAGACGGATAATAAAATTTTCCCTATCAGTAACGAAAAGCACACAATTCACAATCCACAATTAATACAGTCTTCTACGTATAGTACAGCACAATAAACCAACTGTTTATTTACTGTACAGTGCGGAATTTAGCTTATATGCGATGCAGTATCTTAATTAGCGTACAGTAAAATTCAATAAAATACAGTACAGTATGTACGATACTTCGTTATGGCAATAGCAAAATAGAAAAAAATTCAATAACTCCACTCTCCAAAACTGAATTTAGCACTCTAATGGTTAAAAGAGAGACGGAGAATCAAATTTTTATTGTACTAATATAGAATAAGAATACCCACATTTTTGAACTGAAGTTTATAAAATTTTAAAAATTCTTTGGATAAAAGAGAATATTTCCCCAGAAAAAATCAATACTCCCATTTAAGTATGACTACAACATAAATTGATATCTTAACTTGTTTTACTTTTTACTTTGTTGGAAATCTTCGGAATTAACAATAGTTTTGTCTTCAATAATCGCGAATGTTTTGTTACATGAANCCATTAATTATAAACTAATTTAATCTTGCAAATTTATTTTGAAAACTCAATTAAAGTTTAGTGAATATTGCCCAATTCTACTGTTTTAAGAATAATATTCGACATTTATCTTATTTTTGTTATAGATTATATTTTACGACAGTGTCCTATAACTTTTTCATATTTATTTTTATTTAATAATTGGAAATTCTAAACAGCATCATCGTAAAATAACGTGAAATTTAAATATGTAGAACAATAAATAAGTTCTTATTCTCTATATTAAATTTAAGTAGGTTCTAGTTTTATTTTTCTTCAATTTTGCAGGTACTGTAACATCAAAGATTTTAAATTTAGGCCAAAGAGTATAACCTTTTTAAAAATTATTAATTATTATTATTTTACAAGAATGAATTTTAACACCTAATAACAAGCGTAAAACTACTCGCAAAAGATCTCACGAAGCGCACGATAATAAATTGTAGTTGACCTTTATTTTAACATTATATATCTCTTAGGATGAAGTAAAGTGAAAGCTCAAATCCTTGGGCTATTCCTCTTTTTGTTATTCTCGTGTTTGAAAATTATTAGTTTTCCACTTAAACTATACGTGCATATAATATTATTACGTATTTAATATTAATTTATTAGGCAACGAAACTTTTAGAAAAAATTAATTTTAATATGATTACAAATAACGAGTTAGAATTATTTATGGGACTACTTTAACAGTTATGAAATCAACTAGGAGCATGGACTAGATTTATAGGTTTACGACTTGAATTTAATAACATTTTTTATATTAAATTTTGAATTTTTTAAATAAATAAATTTTTAAAAATTTCTTTGCTATTCTTTATCATTTCAGCTGTTTTAATCAACACATTTAACGTTCTTTGTTTACATCTTAAATTGACACCGAATCGATGTGACACTAAATTGAAAACGCTTCGAACAACGAAGATTATATATACCAACGGGATCTAAACAAAAACAAGGATTTGAGTGTTTGAAATTATCGATTTGGTGACAAAAATGACGTTTGAAATGCAAAACTGTACAGAACATTGCGTAATTAGCAAAGGATTCTTTCTCTATATAATACGAGTATTTAGTAAGATTTGTCGACGAATATTCGTTACCGGCTTAAGAGGTGGTACTATTTATAATGGTAGAATACTATATCTAGGTTTAACTATGTTTTTATTATTTTGATTTTTTAGAAAAGTTTACCGATAATTTAGGCTATATTATCAAAAGTGATAAATTATCTCTTTATTTAATTCCTTCCTGATAGATTATCAATGTAAAAAGTTATTTTTTTCAATTCAAGTAATAGAATTATTGTATTTTAAACACGAAATGTTTTTTATTTAAAAAGTATTTAGAACAAACAAATTTACACTTTCGAAAAAAATATTTACGAGTACATAGCTTTTAAATATAAAAATGGAGCTTTTATTTTGATAAGATATTTATTCGTTAAAAATTACTGTTCATTTTGTTCAGCAATTCAAAAAGTCCAGTGTAAACCGATCGTAACTGTCGGAGATTGAATTGCAAAATCCCAATCTCCAACAGTTACAATGGTACTATTGTTGCATCGCGGCGGCTAATACAAGAATCGAATTAATACAATGAAGATTTTCATAAAAAGATGACAACAGAAATCATTTTTAAATGCATCAATAACTTACACCACCAGATTTTTATATATTAATTAATGTATTATTGTCTGGAAGGGCGCCGAAGATTGCATTCAAAAGAATAGTCGCTAGGGCAAAGTTATTTCCAAATGGATTTACATTTTGATTATTTTTTCGGCAAATAACTTTTACGATTATAAAGAATACACCCTTTTTTTTTCTTGTTAAGAATCGCGACTCCATTTCAAAATTATTAGCGTATATATAAATGTCGATTTTAAAAAGATTTTACCACCTTATTTAATTTATAATAATAGCCTTTATTTCCCATTTAATTTTCAAAAATACACAATTTAATTTTATTTTGAATATTTTATTTGTATTACTACTTTATAGACAAACCGATATTCTGTATGTACTGTACAGTAAGCTATCTTATAGTGTAAATAAATGTTATGCGTGGTCGATGCATAACTTTTCAATATAAGTTTATAAACTAACTTGAACATTATTCGATATAACATTAAAAATACTTTTTTTTTAATTGTCTTAATAAAAAATTAGAATATATAGAAACTATTTCGGTAAAATGCTCAATGCCATAAGTAATGTAATATAGGCCACTGAAAAATTAATTTCAAAATAATTGCTTATTTAAAAAATAATAAACCAAAAAAATATTCTAAGAATGAAATTTCTTTTTTCATATTGTAATTATTATAAATAAACAATATGCAGCACGTTTATTTTTTTTAACGTAATTAAAATCGAATTTATCAAGAACCGATATATATATTTTTTAATTTACGAATAGTCTAGTTTAGAGAAAAATTTAATACTCGAAGAATAAATTACCAATCTACCAGTATATTAAAGTTTAAACAATTGTTTGCATCTCTTAAGTAAAAAGAAAAATATTTTCAGTCGTAATTTATAAGAAAATATTGAAATTTCAACTAACAATACAGTCATACCCCGACTTACGCGAACCCGGAGTTACGCGATTTTCAAATCTCGTCGATTCGTCTTTTGTTTGAGCGCCACGCAACTCTTGATTATTCACTCCCCCCACACTATTGTTCAGCTTAATGTTCGGACGTGTGGCGCGGAATCGACTCATAGCTACAATTTATTTTGTGTAATTTATTTCTGTTTGTTATATCTACAGAGACTTGAGAGTCTCTATGTGGTGATTTCTTGTAACCGTGAACGAACCAAAAGGCGAGATAAGATTAACGAGAACATTTATTAGCTTACATACATCCGACTTGGATTTTACACAAAAGGCATCTGCAATCGTGAACAATTGACGAAAAAAGTATACATTTATCAGATAATAAACAAAGACTCATTTTGTAAACAATTTACCTTTTGTATATACAACTGACAAGATTACCTTTCAAATTATAAACAGACTCGATCCCAAGCGGTCTTTTGATCGTCGGACATACAAAAGAAATGAACAGATGGCGCCTAACTTAAGCGCGGTTTACAATAACGAATATGATTAATCTTAACACTCTACTATGTCATCCAAACGAAGTAGAACTGATTCTTCTGCATCAAACAAGAAAAGAAAAACTTTATCTTTGGAATGTAAAGTTAACATTATTAAAGACTTCGATACAAAAATGAAAATTTGTGAATTGGCAAAGAAGTTTGATCTACCGGAATCGACGGTCAGAACAATTATAAAAGGTAAAGAAAAAATTCTCGAAGCTGTGAAAAATGCTCAATCTTTAAATTCAAGCATCATTCGTAAACGTCACAGTATTATCGCTGAGATGGAAACAATGTTAAAATTATGGCGTAATAATCAAGTAAATGTGAAAAATTGTAAAATAATATAGGCCTAATTTGTTATACATATGTATTATCTAAGATTTTATTAAACATTTTTTTTTTCTAAATTATTGTTTTCTTTAGTCTCCGGTCCCAATTAAAAATAATTTGTATGTATTTATATGCAAAATTATACCCCGACTTACGCGAATTCGACTTACGCGGTTATCGCTCGGTCCCACCTATCGCGTAAGTCCGGGGTATGACTGTATACAAAATATATTAATAGAGAATCATCTCGAATGCTCTCAGTTACCGTATACAGCATAAAAGAAAATTATTGGCTTTTAAAAAATTTATAAATTCTCAGACAACCAAATCTAGATTCTATTACTATTAAAGCTTCGACAAGCAAATTTCGTATTTAATTATTTAAAGTCTTAAATGAATTATTTAAGACTTTACAAGTTATTCGATTACAAGTTACTATAATAAACTATACCCTACAAGTAGTCAATAAAATTCTACTATTAGACAAATCGTACGCTAACGTAGTAAATAAATAATTAACACATCTGATTATACTTATAATTTCTTATTTGTTTCGAATTTGACGTTACTTTGCAACGTTTGATTTAAAGTTAGAATTTTTCATTAGTCCTACTAATGATTTTTTAATGGGTTACTTTTAATCATAGATTATATGATTTGCTTATTTTTAGTCTTATGTATGGGCTATATATAAGGTCTAGATGCAGCACAGAAAAATAATTTATTTATTCATTGCAGATTGAAACGGAAATTTAAAATGAAAAATTTATGAAACGAGATTAATTTTTATTTCTTTATTTTAATTAAACATTTGAACGTTATTTCCAAATATTAAATATTATTTTTATGTTATAAATTTAGAGAAGAGCATCATCTATAAAAATATGTTCGTCACTACAACGTTACGAATACATAAATGCGGGTAAATTTTTATCGCTATAGAATAATAAAAATTTAATTAGAATATTACGTTTTTTAAATATTACCTTATATTATTTAATTAATTAATTTTTAAATAAATTTGTTTAATTATTTTAATTTCTACTTCATAAAATCAAAATATAGCCTATTTGTTCGCGAATTACTGCCTTAGTTTTTCAATTGTGTTTCAGTTAATATTTATTTTACGAAGAAAAATATTTTAAGCCTTTTCTGTATAAATTATTAAATGAAGATCAAAAATAACAACATTGTGAAAAATTACTTTTAGTTTCAATTATCAGAAAAGAACTTCAATTTAATTAAGCTGCAAATAAGTGAAGGAAACACGAAATAAGTAAAAAACGTGACATGCTGTCTTGGTGGCGTGCAAATTATAATTCATGCAAAAATTGGAAATCGATGACGTAGCTCGTTTTATTAGTTATTGTTTCTTTCCGTTTGCGGTTAAACTATTCGAAAAAATTGTTTATTATTAAGAACACCATCTTTTTAGCTTTATTATTGACTTGTTAAAATTTCCAATTCGTAATAAACTGTTTTAATTTCATAATTATAGTCGCATTTCTAAATTAATAATAATATTTCAGAAAGAAAATCATTCTAAATGAAGGACGATCGTTTTAACAAACAATTTCATCATTTAAAAGATGACTTTTAAATGCTAAAAGAACTTTATCTTAAAGCCATTTAAATTTTATTTAAATTTAAACTATCTTATTATCAATTTTAAAAATGTCTGTCGTATTAAAATTTTCCAAGAACAATTATACCTATTGTTTCTACAATGTTGAATTACAGGGGAATTTTAAAAAAATGATAAAGAGAAAGTTTTACTGATTATATTTAATTGGAAAAGGAGATATTTTTTAACATTTATTTGTAACAATGGAATTCCCACTTTAAATATTTATAAAACAAGTATTTGTATATGTTAACATATAATCTATAGAAATTATAGCTTAGCTTATATGCACAATTTTATAATCCCGTTTAATTTTGAAAATATACAAAGGATTAAAAAAATAATTTAAATAGTTTGCATTTATAATTAATTTAGCAAACGTAATAAAAAGTTTTTCATCTAAAAACTAAAATAAATTCAATTTATAAATAATGCAAAAGTTTTTAGTGAAATAAATCAAAGTATTATTTTCATAAAACTACATTATATATATTATTTAGACTCAGCTAATAGGAATTATTTCTTTTTAAAAAGTTAATTTACAACTATAAAATACTCGAAATGATAAGATAGTAAAACAAATGGAAGGTAAGTAAAACTTAAATTACAATAAAAATAATTTACGACGGGCGTATAATCTAAGTTACAAGATAAAAACGAGATCGACAAATGTTTCTTTACCTGTCTCGTACACCAAAGAATTCATACGGAAGCATTCCAAATTTTCGAACGAAAATCCTCAAAGTTTTTACACTTGGTTCTTAAACGAATTTCGACGACTTCCCAAATTAATATAGAATATAAGCAAAAAGACGCAATAAACTTTGACCTTTCCCGGCAGAACAGTCACGTGCTAATGAAGCTAATATTTATTAGAGGGGCAAAGAGAACCGTCCACTATCAATCGATAGCTCATTTACCGAAACATTATTAGTAATGACGCCAGATGTATGGAGACAAAACATATTATTAGTTCATATAAGAACATCCGATTGTTCGCTGACTCTTATTTTTTATTTTGTTTTCGCTTTGAAAATTAAATATTAACCATTCACTGTTACAAAAGATTGCTCTTAAAAAATTATTATTATTGTTTTTAATTTCTTATATATATATATTTAGCATTTGACGAATTTAACGAACGAATGAATAAATTCTAACAAAGTGTAGTAGCAGTGCATATTCAAAAAGTTAATAATATTTTAAGAAATGACGAGAAAAACAGTAAAGATCGTGGGAAACGAAAAATGATCGAGTATACGTCCTCATTTCGGACATCACGTTCTAATTAGCAATCGGTCGATCTTATAATTTACCTCGAGTTCGCAGGGTTTAATTATTTAAATTATAAGTGATTTACATAATNTAGTTATTTTGTAATAACTTGGAAACGCCATTTTTCGGCGTTTCTGAACCCAACAACGAATAAGTCATTTAATAAAGAAAAGTTCTTTTTTTATTATCACTGTTATTATTATTATTATTATTATTATTATTATTATAGAATAGAGTCAATAAATTTATCATCAACGCCAAGATAATTTTCTAAATTCCTATTTATAATATAATCGAGATGGGTGTTCATTTTCTAATTTAAAGTAAGAAATTAAAGTAGTAATAATAAATTTAATTTCTTAATTTATACATTTTCTCAACTGCGACTTTTAAAATATATTATTTTACTATTTAATATATTTTTTAAAATATTAATTTACTAGAAGATCTAATTAATTAGTAGTTACTTAAAACTAAAACTGTAAATGAAACAGTTAATAAAAACGTAATTTTAATATCTATCAGAAAGTATTTAAGAATAATAAAATACATATAAAATTTTAATATTTTTCAGAAACATACTTTATTAATTAATATTAAACAATTATTACATTATTAAAAGCACACGTTTATTATACATAAGTTATTTAATATTTTTATATAATCGAGATAACAAGCGGATAGACGTATTCTTTTCGGCTTTCGTAATTATTACTTAGTCTCGATGCGTAACGACTATTATAATCGTACTGTACAGTACTTCACACTTAGAAAAGCACTGCCATCTGGCGGTGGTTTACGGAAATATCAAACTTCTTATAATAATAAAGCGCGGAAACGGCGCATAAAAATAGAGAAAATTAGCCTTTATTTAAGTTTATCGAAATTTATGATTTATATATTCACGAAATTAATTAAGTGAACGAAACGCTTCTACAAATTTTGTTTTCGTTTTCCCTCGCTTAGAAACAAGTCCGCGAGTTTACGACGGTTGTATTTTCCTTATTCCATTTATTTTTCGTTGCAGTTGGTCAAGGTTCTAAGATATTATCGCTAATGGTCTTATATACAAAAATCAAATCAACTTGGTTGAGTTTCATTATGTACAGTATTTCCTTAATAAACCGAGAAGAAATATCGATCGTTGTGAATAAGAATGAGAGTTTTTTTTTTAATTTATTTTTTATCGAGGACATTTTAAAAATTATTTCTACAATAGAAATTATTCCCGCGTGCAGTATATAGGCTACGTATTTATTTACGTATAATAAATTTTATATATTAATGAAATTTATGTATGTGTACGTGTATGCATAAAATTTTTTATAATTAATTGCACTTAATTGCTAGTATTGTTAAAGTATTGATTATTTGTTTTAATAATCAATATTTGATTAAAAAATAAAATTAAAATTTTTCAATAATAAAGATCATTAAATTATAGCAATGAATTGTTATAAAATAGTATTTGAATAAATTAATTAATGGCTTAATAACTATCAAAATTGGTTCGATTATTCGTTTACCAGATTTAAAAAACGAATGAGATATTTATCATTTTAAGAAATGATAATATGTTTATTCTAATATTTCTAGTGAAAGAATATTGTAGAATAAATGTAGGCTCTTAGAAGAGAAGGAACATATTCTATTCATCGACACTATCGTAGCCAACGTAGCTAAGGGTGCTGTAGCATTCCAAAAAGAATAATTTAAAAAATTTCTAATTAAATTTTCTTTCTTCTTTTGTCAATTTTAATTTAAATATAATACGTATTGACTTAATTTTTTTCGTGTTGGTAAACTCGATTTTTTTTATAATTTTGACTTTTGTGTACGTAAGTAAGATATAACAACAAAAGAGGATACAGAAATAAAGCATAGAGGAGAGCAATTTTTAACTCACGCGACGAAATAATTAATATGTAAAATTTTAATGCTTTAATAATTACTTAAAATAAACTACGTCAACTTCAGTAACATAAAATGNGTATCTATTTGCTTTCTTTATAACATCTTTGTAATCTAATACCACAGATTACAAAGATGTAAAGAAAGCAAGTAGTATCTGGAATGCCACAACATTGCATATCAGTCTATAATTTGGCATCTAGAGCAAGGATACACAGACTGCGGCCCTCCATTGATTTATTGGTGGCCCATCTCACATTATTTTAACTCTTAAATAATGCCCATGCTCGAATGTATTTGAGGATAATTTAATTAATTAATTAATTAATATAGCCTATATATGTTTTCAATTTGCTAATTATTTTAAGCCGAAGAAAATGGTTCCCATCAACTAAAAGAAGAACGTATGCCATAGCGAAATAGAATGAAATTCTAAGGTTATTAACATCTAGTTCTTTACATCTTCCGAATTGCCAGCGAAAACGTGGAAAAAATTCGAAACACTTTTGTTGAATAAAAAAAAATGAACTCCGATATTATTACGCAGGAAAAAAATGAAAATATTGTTTGCCTTTCTTCGTGTCGTATTCAACGGCTCGCGTTTCAAATTGCGAGACGAAATAATATCCAAACGTCTCTAATAAGAAATCGTAAATCGTTGGAAATGATCGATCGTTTACTTTTTAGAACGTTGACTCCATTTGTCATTGTGAATTCCACAACAATATCGTTTGCTCGTGCACACCGATTTTTTAAAATAAAAAAACACCGGGACAAAAAAAATCTTTGCGACAGGACGCATATTTTGAGCGTCAAATTTGAAATGTCGATTAAAAATACAGCAACGACGGGCGGTACAAATATTCTAAAATAATAATAAAATAATTTCCATATTAAATTCTATTTTGTATGGTATAGCCTAAATGACAAAAAATGTCCTTATTATTTATTCTCCGGTACTATCGAGCTCCGTCCTCACGGAATAGGATTTTATCATCACACCGAAATAATTTTCATTTTAAAAAACCAAATTCAACCAGATTCACTTTTATAAGTTTAGTCTATTTTATGGTAAATTTTCGTAAATTTTTATAGATGTTTCTAAAATTTATTATCGTTATTTTAAAATAACTTTTCGGCATTTATGTCGCATCGTATTTCGTTTCTCTTCCTCTCAAAGTAACATTTAAAAAACAATTTAAATATAATGAAGACTTTTAAACGTTATATTAACNAAATTTAAAATAATTGATATAATAACTTTAATAACGATTATTATAATAAATTATTAAGATTATATTTTATTGAGATTTCTCAAATCCTGTATAATTAATAGATGATGTAGGCCTAATATAGTTTGCTTAGTGGCTTAATAAAACTCGACATAAAACACAAAGACTCTTATTATATGTACTATTAACAATTTATTTTATGTAACGAGTGCTTTTACGAAACGCCTACTTTATAATAACACGGACCTGGATAATAATCTCGTAACGGCTATTAATCTTGCGTAATTTCACTATTGGCTTAACATAGAACGATTAATAATTGAAGTCCATTCGAACTATCCAAAATAATTTTCGATGAAAAACTTTAGATTTCGATAAAAAGAAATCTTTTTCAAAGAACGAAATTAGATTGAAGAAAAACAAGCGTGTGAAACAGGAAATGCAACGACTTGCCTTAGCACTCCAGGGATGCTCGCAACAATAGCATTGGTTTTTATTCTCGTTTAAACCAGACTCGTGTAATTATGCTAATTGTACGCCCAGTTATATCTGCTATATCATTACAGAACACAAATACTTAAGCATCTGAATCTAAAGGGAGAGAAGGAAAAAAGACGTATCTCATTACGATACATCAGACCTTACTATTTTCATTTACTCCAGCAAACCCTATATATTTTGTGTCGTGAATTATACAATTTCTTACTTATTATTATTGAATTCGTTTTAGCAAAACGAAGAAAAAATTTTCTGCAACTTCTTCTTGAATTAATCAAGTACGTTGAATATTTTTATTGCATTATAATTTTTTTTTCTAAATAAGCCTAATATTTCACATTGAGAGAACTACTTTATATGCAGAAGCCGATCGTTCGTTCATTATTAATAAATGTATCAACGCGAATAAAATTATGCAGAAACGATTTAACGTTTGAAAAAATTAATTTTAGTAATGAAACTGTAAGAAATAAATCGTCTCATCATAGATGCGAGCCTACGTTTTTATTTGTGACTCACGTTTACTCCTTTCGGGTCGATCGAGTACTTCTAGTTTAGGACGTAGATATTCTGTTTGAACTTAGAAGGAGCGATGTGTAGGATGAATCCGAAATAGGTCAAGGACCAGACTAACTAATCGTTACATAGTCATAATAATATTTCAGCATCCGATTAATTTATTATTATAGTTATTTTCGAAAAAAGAAAACAAAAGTTCTTTAAATGCTTTCGATAAATGTTTAAGTATATTATAATTGATTAATTTTCATGTCTTTTGTCTCGTGGAATTCATGATTAATCCAATTTTGAAACTATTAGTAATTCAACAGTCACTCGCTACTAATTTAATCTAATCAGAAAATGTCGTGAGGAAGATCTCGAGGGAAATTTCGGCAAGAGAAAAAGAAACGAAACGGCTCACCCAAATTAATCTTGACGAAAGAAATACGCGTAACAAACGCACGGTATATATTCCACCTGGATGCAATTTTCTAAGGTTTTATTAACTTGTATAAAATTTTGTCGATAGTAATTATCAATGAGGACCTAACCGTTGGAAAAAGCGGAATTTGTTTCGATTGTCCAGAAAAATCGTGACGGAATGAGAAGCGTGTTGAAAGACACGAACGACACTTTTTGATACAGGTGGTACTAATTGTAATCACGTATCCTAAATAAAAAGATCGCGCTAATGATTAAATTACCTATCCTATTACGTTTAGCGAAATAAATTCTATTGTTTATTCGGTATAAAAAGATATATTAAAAATTATATTACGTACTCGATAAGCTTTGTAATAATAAAAGCCACGATCTTCGTAAATATTTAGAATATTTAAACTCTGTAATAAAAGCGAGAACGTTTTGTATAGAAGCAATTATTCTCGGTTTCAAAGCGTTGTTACCCATCATTAAAACAAAACGGGATGGCCGAATAAAAGAGCGTTTTGGAGAAAATCTTTTTTAGGACGTATCGTGTTCAAAACCATTACGTCAAACCAACTTAATGTTTTTATAACAACCAAATTTAATGGTCCACTTACTTATGTGTTAAACTAAATAGTATTGTCGTATCTGCATAACAATAATAGCGGAGATAAGTATATATTATGAATAGACGAAATACATCTGCCATTCCACACCTGTCATTTAAAACTGGATAATTTAAGACTAATAACGCCAATTTAAAATTTATTGATGTTTAAATTAATGAATTATTGTAATTTTTAAAATTATTATTTGTTTAAAGTTAATTTATTATAAATAAAATCTCTCTCGAATCATAAATCTTAGTTTAAAACGGTTTATAGAAATCGTACCGAACGAACTGGAAGAAGATAAATATCTTTCATTTTCGATTCGCAAAAAGGAGGCAACACGAGACAATGAAAGGTCAAACACCGAAGGAAAGTATGGCAAAAACAATCTACATTGTTTCTTACAGAAGTGGTTCGTCAACCGTCTAATTCACCGACATCTATTAGAGGTGGCGAAAATCGGCCACTGATCTCGCCACAAAACAATAATTAATAGATATAGATATTAAGAGGCTTTTTGATGATGTGTTAAGAGCGCCATAAAAACTATTAATTCGAAACATTTTACACGATCTACATCTATACGACTTGTGTATAAGAAAGAAAGACAAGATTCGTATACAAAAAAACCTTTGAATTTAAATTATCATCATTTACTTATCAACGTTTCGGAACTCTTGGTAAAATTAAAAGTACCAAGTATGAAATTTTATTATTCTAGTATAGAATTATTTTGACAGATTGACAACAGAAAATATCTTAATTTATTTTTGTATACGGCATTAAACGTTTGAATGGACTTTTTTATAACGGGATATTATTCTAACTAAACTGTGAAAATTCCTTAAAGTAATGCATTTCTAATTAAAACGGCAATCAAACCTAAATATAAGCGTAAAGAATGATCGGTTAAATAGGAAAAGCGACGTTCGTCCGTTAGATAATAATCTATCAAAATTATTTGCTATGCAAGATTAGGTTTACTGCGTTAAATTACTTTATCTGTCGTGTAATTCGTTGCCATTTCATCATCGTGTCTATACACCCAAAGTTATGCGGAAAGCCACTTTGAATTTTTTGTCTTTGTTTTGCTTTAACGCTTTAACGCCTCTATTTATGTTACGCCGCTTTCCGCTTAAGAACTCGCATTTTTAGTTAAAAAAAAAAAACAAAAACAAAATACGTTTCTGACTTTTCTGACCAGATAAAAGCCTCAAAGGTGACATTTATTATATTTTAAAATCATATTTCACAGAGGACAAGATACGATTCAAAAAGTAACTTAATTACTTAAATACGTTCATTTATATTGAGTTGGAACATTATAAACTAAAATTGCGAAATTTCGGTCATTTTAGATTTATTTTCAATTCGAATTAAAAAAATAATAATATTATTATTAACACATATCAAACGTTCATATTTATATACTTTTTCTTTATTTCTAACTATAGAAATGATTTTCTAAGAAGAAAAAAATTATGATAATAATTTATTAATATAATGCAGCACGTAGACCTACATAAAATAGATTTAGGCTAAATTAGTAATTCGGAAGAAATACAATAAACAATTTTAAATCTAATAGGTGAATAAACAAGAATTTAGCAGTTTGATTACAAAATTAAAAAATTTACAAATCATTGCATAAAAACAACATCGCTTTAAATCAATGATCTAATAATACATAGATTTATATTATTTCCTTAAATGCAAGAAATTTAAGAGAACTCTATTCATCTAGAATGAAAAATACAAAATATCTTTTGTAACGATTATTATATACGAAAACGTGTCTTTATAAAATACGTTCTAAATTTCTAAAACATTTTAGCTATAAATATTGCATTTAGAAGTGGGCAAAACTAAACAATTTATCGAAGGAAAAAAAAAATTTAAAACAGATTAAATCTGAAGTAGCTTCGAATGCGTGTAACACGAATATCGACCGAAGTCATACTGTAAAGTATCCAGTTAAAACATTAATATTTTTGTATTATTTTAAAGCTTGTCACTCAAATTAAAGCCTTTTTGACTAAAATCCTATTTTGGTAAAGAAAATCGGAGTGTAGAAGAGTATGATTTTTAGGGATTCGCATGAAACTCTGATTACAACCAATTTTTGATCAAGATTGCTCAATTAAAATATGAATTTATATTTGTGTGTACACGATTAACGTGATTTATAACAAAGGAACGTAGAGCGATCCATTTCAAAATATTTATCTAGTGTTTCAGGATACATTTTATAAAATGGGAGAGATTCTGGAAAAACTCAAAAATGTCTGAACAATTTTATATAAATATAAATAGCAACTTTTATAAGAACTGCAAACATAGCTTATAAGCAGAGTAAATATAACTTATGAGAAAATATGTAATTAAAGATAATTAACAATTTACGAGTAAATATAGAAAATTATTTTTCGAAAGAATTATAACAATTTATGGTCAAATATGTGTCGTAAGTAAAAGAATTAACGAATTAAATATTTTAATACAGATATAAATTGAGTTTATTCCAACGTGCGCAGTTACATTTAACTTTGCTGAGTCTTCAGAAAAGAAAACATTTTAGCGGACTTTTTGATCCGCTAAAATTTTTTCTTAATAATAATAATAGTAATAAAATAAAACGGAATATCTAAATAGTTAGCAATAATATGAGACAATACGCGAGCGTCGAGAACTAAAATACCAATTACAGTTCGGTAAAATTTTATCGAATTTCCCGTAAACAATTTTAGCTTAGTCGAGGTTAAGTTGCAATGAATAAGCAAACGAAATTTATATAAAACATCGAGTTTAAATTAGAGGTTTGTCGCAGATTTTAGAATTGTAACTGCATCGTCCAAGTAGGCTTAAAGTAGAGCAAAACTTAATATCTGAAATTTCCCACTTTAACAAAGAAAAATACACAAGAAAACGAAACTATTCTTCAGTTTATTATTCAAAAATATTGGGCAATTAACGTAACGTTTATTGAAATATTTAGCTTATATCCGTCCTTATTGTTCGGAATATACCCGTTTAATTCGAGGAATACGTAAAAGGGAAATTTTAACAATTTTCTTAGTACAGTAATTACATTTCAAAGATAAATATACTTAACAAAGCTATATGGACGCTTAAATAAATCGATGATTATTTTTATAATTGTTATTTTTGTTTAAGCATAAATTTTATCTATTATTTGGCATTTAAAGTGAGACATTATCCAAAAAACATTTCAATTTAAAAATTTTTTTTCTGCGTTTGAGATGCGTTGATCCAAAAAATTAAACACACAACCCAACTTTTTTCATGTATCGATCCCTTTTAAGAAAAATTTTTCATCGACTCCCCCTTAAATGCACATACATATCATTCTTAAACAAATTTTTATATTTGAATAGTTTTGAAAATGATATCTAAAAATTCACGAAAAATATTTTCAATGATTGTATTTACTAATTAAGCCCACTAGTGGCCAGGTGGATAAAACCACTGAACACTGGTGGTTAGTTCACGCTTCACCAACGAGCTGGCCATATAAGTTTTCCGGATTTTCTTCAGGTTTGTAAAAGCTAAATAAGAGCTAGTTTCCCATAGAACAGGCATGGCCAACATACGGCCCGCGGGCCAGATCCGGCCCGTCTAATGAATTTATGTGGCCCACGATCAATCTTTGAATATTAGCTACTGAAGTCCTAATAGCTGGATGTAAAATCCTGACGCCTAAAAAAAAAAGGTCAACAAATCACGTAAGTACAGCGTAGAGTGTTGATAAAGCATGATAATGTGAAAAAATGTATCTGTAATCTCTATCTACAATTCATTCTCTACGGGTGACACTACAATGAGATCTCGCACCACCTCAAAATCTTCCTAGGGCAGCCTCTGGTTCGCCCCGTGGAAAAAGTTTTCTTTCCAATTCGACCCGGGGCCACCCCTGCCTTAGAAAGTCCTCCCGGAGGGCATCTCGCTCGACGTGTCTGGTTGCCGTAAACAAATAAACCGAACTAAATAATTAAACAATATGAAAATATTATATATGCATGTATGTACAATATGTATGTAATTTGCTCATCGACCCCCTAAGAGGTCGATACCGATCCCGTTGGGAAGCCACGGTCTACATGCTTAAAATTCAACTGAAAGAATCGCCGAAGGCCTTTTACGGTGTCTGTCGTATGTAAAGTTAATTGCTTAACGCATTTAAACTTATTTTTGTTAAGAGTCTCGTATTTTATGTATTCGCTGTTGAAATTTTATTATTTTAGTTCAATTATTAAACTAATATAGATCTCATTTTCAATTGAGAAAAGAGAAAAAACAGTCCAGAATTTGAATTTTCAATATGGAATTTCTCATTATATATATAAAAAATATTTAAGCTAAAATTTATTGAATTCACATTCGATACTTATTACATAAATCCATTAAAACTTAAAATTTATTTATGTGTTTTACCGATGTTTTGTTAGGCTACATTAAATGTCAAGAGTTCAATTTATGCATTAATTACGATCGAGAACATTTTTCATTTGTCAATGCTAAATTTAGTCCTAGAGCGTATTTTCAGTAATAAATCTCAAAACTTACTTTTGCAAGAAAATTCTGATGCTTTAAAGATGCCTAGATAATTAAAAATAGAGTTAACGATAATATAAAAAGTTAAACATTAAAATATTTATGGAAAGACTGAAAATTAAAAGTTTATACGCTTATTTTTGTTGACTAATTCAACACGAAATAAGATTTACAATTTACAATAATGTCGATCGAACAGAACTCAGTCGACGCCTTTAACAAGTATTTGTTATTCATGAAAATTATTGGAGGTTAAAATACAACGCACAAAATAAATTAAGGCTATTTTGTATTTTCATCATAAATTGACAAACTGCGCCGGACCAGAATCGATCTTCATACAGAACTTCGATTCGATTCAATATTTGCTACATTTGTTATCGAATAATCAAATAGAAGAAAGGACATTTCTATCAACGTGTGATATCATTGGTCGTATGACACGTGACTGACCTTCACTCTTAACTTTAGTTCGGTTTCATTCAATAGAATTTATCAATAATTATAATTTAAGGATTTTTCTCTCCCAGGTTGTATTGAACCAGCAATATTAAAAACATTATAACCTATTATAAATCTGTTCTTTTTGTCTTTAATTTTTCTATTCAGAAAAAAAGATGTTTTATAAGTGTTTTCAATAGTCGTCTTTGCTTTTCAGAAGCTACTGATTATGGATTAGCTCCTGTTAGGTAGCCAATTCAATTGTGAATACATCAGGATAGGCTTCTACTATGGTTTCAACTCATCATGCATTATTGCGATAGAAGCCTGTGATTCGTCACTATGACTAATCATAGAAACATGTTACTTCTCACAGTGATTCATATTAACCGTATTTTGATATAACAGAAAACTTGGATTGAATAAGAAATTATTTTAATTAATATATTTTATAAAACATTAAAAATTAAGCGTTTTAATAAAATTTAATTAAAAATTACATTTGAAATGATCAAAGCATCAAAATTAATAGTATACATTTTAAACATGTAATTTTACAGTACAATTAAAAAAAATCTATTATGTCAATCATTTAGAAAAGAAACTTGTTCCTAATCTACTGATCTATTCGTCTTATTGTGAAGGATTATAACGATAATACAAATCTGTATACAGTATATGCAAAATCCGGAATGATAATTAACGGCAATTTGTTTACAGTCGCAGCTTCCTTTGTATCTAAGTCACAGGATACACCTTGACACGTAAATCATAGTGACAGAGTCACAAATCGTGATTTCACAGCCCATTCCAAATACGCAATTTACTATAATGAAAAAGTGGTCCCTGTAGAAAAACACAATAAAGAAAAACGTTTGTGTCGTGTTTTTCCAACCTACAATTTTAGTTGATAAAACGACAAAAAACAAAATTCAATTTTTGTGCAACTGTGTTTTCAAAAACTAATATCTGCGTGTAGAAACTTATCCTTGGATATCTACAATGCCTTGTTATTGTGAAAAGAAAACGCCGTTTACAAGTAGGAATTAACAGACGTTGAGAATATTTTTCTATAGCATTTACACACTTCGTATGAATAGTTTTTCTTTTATTTTTTGTTTGTTTTTTAGAGCATATCTTGTATTCTAAATGTATTATAAAAGGAAGAAATTCTTTTCTAGCCGATAACACCTTTGCATATCAATATCATCTAAGTGTTAAAGGGAAAATTTATCACAAAAAAGATCCACGATCACATCATCTGTTTAAATGCAGAATTAAAATCATTTCGAGAATGGTTTCTTTTTTAAATTAAAATCTCCAATCAAAATATTTGAAACTTTTCCAAACATTTAAATATGAAAATTTATTTGTTATTTTATTTATTTTACAATTAAAATTAGAAAAATTAAATTTGTTGTGTGTTAACATATTTCACAATAATAATTAATATGATTTTTAAAATTTAAAATAAATTCGCAGAAATAAAAAAGATCTGTGAACATCTTTATGAGAAAATTTTTCGAAATTGAAAATTTAGAAAATTTACAAATGTTAAAATGTACTGTATTTTATAATGCTCTTATAAAAATCAGCAACAAATAACTAAGTAAAATTTTAATACTAGAATTGAGTAACAGAAAATAATCAGTTAGGCCTATATAAAAATGTCGAATACAAAGAAAGGAACGAAAATTATTTTTTAAATAAATTTTAACATTCGATTTTTTCCAATTAAACCCAAATAGAAATTCTACTAAAATAATTAGATAAACTCAATCTGAAAAAAAGATGTCATATTTCATTCAAAATAATGAGTTTCTTAGTAAGGTTAACGATAACATTTAATTGTCAACTACATAACTTCGGGTAAAAATTTTTCTACGTAAGCAATAAGATGGCGAGTCGTTTATCAAAAATGGCTCGTGAAAACCTTTTTATTGAGACCGAACCTAAGATAATTATGAGTCATTGATTCGCGAAAAAAAGTTGTCATTTATCGTAGCAGAAAATATCCATAATAGCCGAGCAAGGTCAAATTCTTCAGGTCTACGGACAGATAATAGTATGTTATAGATACTTTTTAAACTGTTTGAATAAATCTTAAGTCATTTAAAAACTTTTTTAATGCGTTTACATTTCAAAGTCATTAAACTGAAGATAAATTTTATATTTGCAAAGTACTGTACTGTACTGTACTGTACATTACTGAACAAAAAGAATATTTTCGACTAAACATAAAATATTTTTACATTCTGTTAGAGAAAATTGAAGTAAGTCTAAAACGAGGACGTCAAGATAAGACAAGGTATTATATCAATTAAAAATAAAAGAAAATAAAATCGATAGTACTTAGACTATTCTTCTAAGCTTTTGGTCAACTTGTAATTTTAATTTGAAATTAAACGAATTGCATAAATAAAAAGTTCTTACTTCTGCTACTTTAAAAATATACAATAATTTAAGAAAAATTCTAAAAATACTCCATTGCTTTAATGTTCACTTTATAGTTAATGTTTACTAATGTTTCTCTCTCGGAAACAGATCGAGTAAACAGCGCGAGATAGGACATTTCTTTATATGTTCCATTGAAAGAGGAAGATTGCTTAGTGTTTTCTTAATTCTGATTTTAACTTTAATTCGATATAGCTTGATATTAGCTACAAAGAATCCAAGTTTAATTCTTAATTTGTATAATTTAAATTTTTAACACGATGAAAATGAAAAAATAATATATAGCCTATATATGAAATTATTACAAAAGTTGCTTCTAGCCCTTGATATAATTATATTAATTAAATTATCCACAACCTTGAGGCAGATAATAGTGAGGGCTTATCAGACCAATGATGGGTACAAACGCTCAGGGATCAAAGTGAGAACAATTTAATAAGCTCAAAAATTACTATATACAAAATTATACAAAGTAAAGGTAAACTTAGGCATAGTTTTAAGTTTACCTTTACTTTGTATAATTTTTTAATATACCAACTACTTTAGATAATACCTACTGATGATGCTTACTACTCATACTGTTACAGTGGCGTCTTCAATTTTTACATTGTATAACTTTAGGCTTAGTTTTTAAGTTGACCGTTACTTTGTATTCTATTATAGCATTACATTTAACTAATACCAACTGATGAGGGACTATTTTCTATTGCGAAAATAGTCCGAAATGCATTTTGAGTTTTCGTTTTCACACTTATGTAGTAATTTTTGAGCTTATTAAATTGTTTTCACTTTGATCCCTGAGCGTTTGTACCCATCATTGGTCTGATAAGCCCTCACCGTTATCTGCCTCACGGTTGTGGATAATTTAATTAATTAATTAATTAATATAGCCTATATATGTTTTCAATTTGCTAATTATTTTAAGCCGAAGAAAATGGTTCCCATCAACTAAAAGAAGAACGTATGCCATAGCGAAATAGAATGAAATTCTAAGGTTATTAACATCTAGTTCTTTACATCTTCCGAATTGCCAGCGAAAACGTGGAAAAAATTCGAAACACTTTTGTTGAATAAAAAAAAATGAACTCCGATATTATTACGCAGGAAAAAAATGAAAATATTGTTTGCCTTTCTTCGTGTCGTATTCAACGGCTCGCGTTTCAAATTGCGAGACGAAATAATATCCAAACGTCTCTAATAAGAAATCGTAAATCGTTGGAAATGATCGATCGTTTACTTTTTAGAACGTTGACTCCATTTGTCATTGTGAATTCCACAACAATATCGTTTGCTCGTGCACACCGATTTTTTAAAATAAAAAAACACCGGGACAAAAAAAATCTTTGCGACAGGACGCATATTTTGAGCGTCAAATTTGAAATGTCGATTAAAAATACAGCAACGACGGGCGGTACAAATATTCTAAAATAATAATAAAATAATTTCCATATTAAATTCTATTTTGTATGGTATAGCCTAAATGACAAAAAATGTCCTTATTATTTATTCTCCGGTACTATCGAGCTCCGTCCTCACGGAATAGGATTTTATCATCACACCGAAATAATTTTCATTTTAAAAAACCAAATTCAACCAGATTCACTTTTATAAGTTTAGTCTATTTTATGGTAAATTTTCGTAAATTTTTATAGATGTTTCTAAAATTTATTATCGTTATTTTAAAATAACTTTTCGGCATTTATGTCGCATCGTATTTCGTTTCTCTTCCTCTCAAAGTAACATTTAAAAAACAATTTAAATATAATGAAGACTTTTAAACGTTATATTAACTTTATATATAAGAATTTTAAGGTAATTTAGATGTTATTTAAGGATAATAAACCTATATGTTATCAGTTGTTCCATGAAGTAAATAAAACTTAATATAGACAATAATATACATGTGCGTATTTTCAAAACATAAAAAACAAATAAAGGAAAGCGTACTACGTATAACAGAATATTAAAGATATTGTTACGAACTTTTATCGTTATTTTTAAACCGAATTTCTGATCTAAATTTCGGAGATAATTATTTTGCATCACTTTTTTTTCTTTTTTTTTTTACTGTAGAATTATTTACGGACGAATTTATCAGAGAAAAACTAGTGGAGCGTCAAATATTTTACGCACGATCACCCTCTCCTGTATATTAAACTATTTAAATAACCCCGTGGAGATATTAAAATATATGACACGTACCAAACTTTGCACACATATTTATGCAAAATTTTATATAAATATATTACGTTTGGATGCTTTTAATATTAACTAACTTGAAGATTTTGAAACATCGGTTTTTTATTCTATCAAAATTTTAAAATCATGTTAAATATTTCATTACCTTACCAACTACAATAATTTAAGTTGTAATTCCATACATTTCATAAAATAAACGATAACTTAGATAAGAAGGAAATGTTATTCCAAAGGAGTAAGATATTAAATTCATAAATCATACTTTCACGAATGTGATATATCTGTTGATTTTTATCTTCGTGGAATTGTTAGAAATGACTACGTCAGCTCGGTCGAGTGTTTTTAGGTTAACTTATATTAAGATATTCTTTTGAAAATAATTCATTTCTAGTGCCGAATACATAAATTACTTTCTTTCGTTTACTTAAACTTATAAGAATTTAACTCTTTCGACATTTTCTTTGCTTCGGTCTACTGTTGTAAGTATAATTAGCATTTGTTAATTCCAGCATTTTTATAAATAACAAAAATTAATTATAAACCAAGGTAGCGCCTAAATAAATAAAAAGTGTTTTACTATCTATACTAGATTTTCATTTTTTAATTTTAAACTAAACAATGTTAAAATTCTGTTTTATTTCAAATTTGCGTTTTTGCAGAAACGTATGACCTGTTTCTGCATAAAAGCCATTTTCCAGTTTTATAACATTTTTTTCCAGCAAATATTTAGTTTCTTCAGCGAGTTTAAACAAATTTAATTAAATAATCAAAGCTGAGACATTGTATTAAACTATCAAAAACTATTTTTAAGCAATAAATGCTTAAATATTAATAAAATTTTGAAAAATTAAAGACCTCGAACGTAATACGTTTCAAACTGTTTAATAAATCTGTAATGTGTGGCATATATAGGCCTATATATACAATATATATATATATATATATATATAAATTGTATACTTATATATAAATTTATACAAAAATATCTAGAATTACGTGATCATTCATTGCGTGTTTTATTAATAAGAAATTTTTTTTCCCGAAAAATTTGCGATACGTATATTTAAAAAAAATAATAATAAATAATTTTGATAGTAAAGGAAAATTATTATAAAATATATATAATTCGATAATAAAATATAATTAATAATAGTCGGCATATTACTGTTTTTGTAATATGTCGACTATTTTTATAAATCTAAACATCTTAAAATACGTATAGTTTGAATGAAGCACATTTTCAAATATTTCACTTATTTTATTTCGTTTTATGCTTGTATTAAAAAGTATTATTAAAGTTGTATTTATACTTTTGCTCCTAAATTAAAATATATTTTGAAGAACTTTTTATTTCAAAACTTTTTCTTGGTAGTAAATTTGATCAGGCAAACGAATTTAAACTCGAATTAAGTAATTAATGCAGCGAAAAAAAATAATATGTAGTTGTTCCAAATGAAATAATAAAATGCACATTCTACTTTTTGATGATAGTACAAATAGCGTATTAAAGTGCGATGTATATAATATACCAGCACAAGTAGTTAAACTATATTGTGAAGTATTTTTAAAGAGCTTTTTTATAATATTTATATATAAAAAGCTCTTTAAAAGTATTTCACAAATAATATATATATATATATATATATATAGGCCTATATATTAT
>NW_019384361.1:702799-792454 GCF_000671375.1 Centruroides sculpturatus | reverse complement strand
ATATGATGACAAAAATGTTAAATAATTAATGAAAATTAATAATACATTTTTAAGCAAAAAACATTTATAAATTTATTTAAATGGATAGAATTTTTTACTGCAATTATACACTTGCTCTTGCTAAAGATACTGCAAAAAGCAGCAAGTAAACATATTAATTATAATTAATAAATCTTCAAGTTACATATTGTATTAGCATATATATATAGGCCTATATATTATTATAACAGTGTTTATAATATATTATAAATTCTGTTATAAGAATAAATGTGTAAGTACAAAAAAACAAGTGAAAAGTAATCTTCATTTTGTTTCATTTTGATAATGAACGTTTCCTAATGCCTGACATTTATCTCGATAACATATATATAAGACTAAACCGTATAGTTTACAAATATGTTTTACATTCTAGAAGCTATATCAACGTTAAATATACTATAATGATATATCGTTTCGTATTTCAGTACTTTTCACGCCAGTTTGAAATTTAAAACATATTTAAGATTTTTTAAAAAGATTCGTCTTTAATAAACGCGACATTTGCAAAAATTTAGAACATTTAGCTCCAATAAATTAAAGAAAAAAGGAGCAAAGACAAGTAATTTTTTTTCAAACACAATTTAAGAAAGTTTCTAAATATACTCCATTGCTATAAATAATGCATACAAATAAACTTAAATGAGATATCACGGAATGATATTGTATTTATGTTTTTTTATTTTATTTGGTTTTACTTATGTAATTAGTTAATTTGAATTGTTTTTCTCAACATAGTCCTCGTTCATTAAAATTAACCAGAAAACGAACAAATTTTCATTAAATCGCCATACCGGGTATTTTATATGGTACCTGGTGTATGGCACGTAAGAATATAAAATACAATTTTTACTTAATACGATTCTGAAAGAAGAATATTAAAATAGGTTAATCAAAATTTTTTGCACCGTAATTCGAATTTAATAAATTCTTTATTATTATTTTTGAAAGAAGAAAAAAGTTATAAATGTGAAAATATTTTTATTTATCTGTTTAACAATACAATAAATAAGTTTGCACGAAATCTTTATAAAAATGCAGTAAAATATTTTTAATTTCGATGCTCGAATAATCATCTTCAGAACGTCACGGATAAGAGAAAGTTTTTAAAATATAAAAAGTAAAATAATCTTGTATAATTTATCACTAAATAAAATTCACTAAACTTTATTAGTTTAAATGTCTAATACTTTCAATAATTTAAAGTGAAAAGACAATACAATTTACAATTTTTATTTCATAATTTGGAATGATTAAAATCTTAATCTCTATTGTAATAAACTTTTATAGCATATTTATGAGAATATAATGTAATCACATATTTTATTGTATAAATTTACAGCGTATTTAACCCATTATTAAATTATTAAATATTAAATGCATTCTTTTACGAACGTTTAAATTAAAAATTTTCACGCTAGATATTTTCCTAAATATATACGTATTCTTATTTAAATTTTATTTATTCCTAACCTGCCTACTTTAATGTATTTTATCATCGAATTTTAAAACTATTGTTATTTCGAAACTTGTAATTAGGGAATTTCCCTAGTCTACTTTATAATAAACTGAAAGTTGTTTCTCTGATCCCACAGAATTGTTGCCCTTGAATTGTTTTCGACATTAACGCGGTATATATATAATTATAAACTTTAACACATAATAGAGTAAAATATATGCAGCCTCTTATTGCGCAAGAATAGGTATTTGGACAGAAATTTCTCATTATACAAAAAGTTATAAACCTACGGCTAAAAAGGGGAAAGTTGTACGAAATTGAGATACTTAACTAAGATTTGTGCTTCCGTGTTATTTTTCACGTCATCGGGCGTGGTCCTAAGGGATTCTTGCTGTAGATTCGTGCTATTAACATCTCGAGGAAGTGGACTTTTTAAAATTGGCCAAAATTCTCGACAAAAAAAGATTAGGATTACTCTAAGATCATTTGTCTTGGCGACTGGAAGTTTCCGCAAAGATAATAATTGCATTCTTACGAGAATTAAACTATCAAACCTCTTCAACAATACACGTTCTTATCAGAAAATTAACTATAATACGTATTATCTGGGAAGAATATTTAAAATGATAAATTACCACAAAGTATTAATTATCGATCGAATCTCGTGTAACTACGATATTTAAATTTAATGGAAAAACGCTCAGAATAAACCGAAATAATTTATAAAAATTATCGCGATAACTAGAAAATACTGCAATTTTTTAAAATTATCATTTTCCGTAGAGAATGCGGGAACCGACGTAAATAAATTAAGTTAAATTATTCTTTTTGCGTATCGAGCTTAAAATCTAGTCGAGTAGTCCTTTGAAATAAATGACCGTTGGCAAACTTGCTTATTATTTGGTAAATATTCATTAAAGTTTAAATAAATTGATCTTTAATTATAAATAATTCGCGTATAAAACTTTTATTTCTGCATAATAGTTAAACCCCAAAATGAAATTTAGTGCAGATAAATATGCAAGTAAAATTAAATAGGATGCGATCTTCGTAAAATAAGAAACAATTTCTCACAGTTTACAAAAAAATATTTGGAAAGAAGATTATTTTCCTTTTATAACGTTACACTCTATTTGTTCCCATTCACCGGGAAAAATTTGCAAACAATCGAAGTAAACCACTGCCGTACTTGTCACCCGATGAGGAAATTCGACAGTGATGCTCGACATTTTCTTTACTTGCATCGCACTTATGCTGCCAACGAGGAAATTTGTACCGTTAAATTACATCTTTAGTTATTTTGTAATAACTTGGAAACGCCATTTTTCGGCGTTTCTGAACCCAACAACGAATAAGTCATTTAATAAAGAAAAGTTCTTTTTTTATTATCACTGTTATTATTATTATTATTATTATTATTATTATTATAGAATAGAGTCAATAAATTTATCATCAACGCCAAGATAATTTTCTAAATTCCTATTTATAATATAATCGAGATGGGTGTTCATTTTCTAATTTAAAGTAAGAAATTAAAGTAGTAATAATAAATTTAATTTCTTAATTTATACATTTTCTCAACTGCGACTTTTAAAATATATTATTTTACTATTTAATATATTTTTTAAAATATTAATTTACTAGAAGATCTAATTAATTAGTAGTTACTTAAAACTAAAACTGTAAATGAAACAGTTAATAAAAACGTAATTTTAATATCTATCAGAAAGTATTTAAGAATAATAAAATACATATAAAATTTTAATATTTTTCAGAAACATACTTTATTAATTAATATTAAACAATTATTACATTATTAAAAGCACACGTTTATTATACATAAGTTATTTAATATTTTTATATAATCGAGATAACAAGCGGATAGACGTATTCTTTTCGGCTTTCGTAATTATTACTTAGTCTCGATGCGTAACGACTATTATAATCGTACTGTACAGTACTTCACACTTAGAAAAGCACTGCCATCTGGCGGTGGTTTACGGAAATATCAAACTTCTTATAATAATAAAGCGCGGAAACGGCGCATAAAAATAGAGAAAATTAGCCTTTATTTAAGTTTATCGAAATTTATGATTTATATATTCACGAAATTAATTAAGTGAACGAAACGCTTCTACAAATTTTGTTTTCGTTTTCCCTCGCTTAGAAACAAGTCCGCGAGTTTACGACGGTTGTATTTTCCTTATTCCATTTATTTTTCGTTGCAGTTGGTCAAGGTTCTAAGATATTATCGCTAATGGTCTTATATACAAAAATCAAATCAACTTGGTTGAGTTTCATTATGTACAGTATTTCCTTAATAAACCGAGAAGAAATATCGATCGTTGTGAATAAGAATGAGAGTTTTTTTTTTAATTTATTTTTTATCGAGGACATTTTAAAAATTATTTCTACAATAGAAATTATTCCCGCGTGCAGTATATAGGCTACGTATTTATTTACGTATAATAAATTTTATATATTAATGAAATTTATGTATGTGTACGTGTATGCATAAAATTTTTTATAATTAATTGCACTTAATTGCTAGTATTGTTAAAGTATTGATTATTTGTTTTAATAATCAATATTTGATTAAAAAATAAAATTAAAATTTTTCAATAATAAAGATCATTAAATTATAGCAATGAATTGTTATAAAATAGTATTTGAATAAATTAATTAATGGCTTAATAACTATCAAAATTGGTTCGATTATTCGTTTACCAGATTTAAAAAACGAATGAGATATTTATCATTTTAAGAAATGATAATATGTTTATTCTAATATTTCTAGTGAAAGAATATTGTAGAATAAATGTAGGCTCTTAGAAGAGAAGGAACATATTCTATTCATCGACACTATCGTAGCCAACGTAGCTAAGGGTGCTGTAGCATTCCAAAAAGAATAATTTAAAAAATTTCTAATTAAATTTTCTTTCTTCTTTTGTCAATTTTAATTTAAATATAATACGTATTGACTTAATTTTTTTCGTGTTGGTAAACTCGATTTTTTTTATAATTTTGACTTTTGTGTACGTAAGTAAGATATAACAACAAAAGAGGATACAGAAATAAAGCATAGAGGAGAGCAATTTTTAACTCACGCGACGAAATAATTAATATGTAAAATTTTAATGCTTTAATAATTACTTAAAATAAACTACGTCAACTTCAGTAACATAAAATGTAATGAAATTAGAAAGCATAATCTATTCAAATATAAGCATTATTTTGAAGAAATAACCGAGCTCTTTTTAGTGATAAATATATATAATATAATCTAAAAAATAAATAAATAACGATTTAAGTTTCTAAAATACTAAATCGAAAAGAGCGTCATAATAATTTAAAATTTAGTCTTTTTAATAATTAGGATATCGTACTAATTATTTGAATGACCAAACTAATTTATAAAAGTAATAATATATAAGCTATTAAAACTTTGAAGAGTTTAAATTTTTAAAATAAATCATTTATTCCACATTTTACACGAATAAATCACGTGCAAATTTCAAAATACATGAAAAAATCATATAAATAATTTAATATTATGCGAGAGACAAAAGAGAAAAATCCGTTGTCCGATCGAAAACTTTTCAACCCTTAATTAATGTCTTCGGATCTTTACTATTATTAAATACACTCAATTTGTTTTTACACGTTAGAGATGTTTCCGAAATATTCTCATGAAAAAGAAAATATCGTCCGTAGACCTCAAAAATCGATTTAAAATATTAATAATAATACGCAGAACTAATTAACATATTAAAACAAAACATTTCAATTTTAGTCAAGAAATCGTAGCTTACGTATTGGCAAAATTGAATAAATGTACTGTACATTTATTCGCACAAACTTTAGTATTTTTTATTCGACTTTTTCGATTAAATAGCAAAATGCCTCTAGCATTTGGCATACGAAACCTATTTCGCATGGAAAGAAATCGTAAAACCTGGAATTAAACTTTTTCTGATTTTTCGATTGTGGGATGAAGTCAAAACGAAAGACCAATCGTCGCTCTGCGCGTTCAAATAAGACGTAAAAAACAGTCAAATCTTAGAATTTACTCGAGAGCACATAGCAGTCTTATACGTAAATTCTAAACTTTTCTTTTATATAAAGAATAATCTTGTAGAAAAGAAAGTATCGACACTTTTTCTTTCAATTAAAATCAAATAGCGATTTTTAAGACAAATTTACTTTAAAAAATTTACGTGTTATATATAAACAAATCGTGTAAAAAACAGAATTGGGTGTATAGGCCTATGGTGCTCCAATAAGGCCGCCCCAGGCTTAAATTTATATCTCTGCTCTTGGTAGATAAAGAAATTTGAAACTTTAGCAGTATTAATAGATCTAATAACTGAACTTTTTTAAAATGCTATTTTAATATTTTGATCTGTAAAACTGAAAACATTCGTTATTTAAACTTTTCAAATAGTAACACAGCACCTTAAAGCATATTGTTCTAAAGGGCTTTTAACGCCGAATCCAACTGTGAAATTAAATTAGAAATCGAACAAACCACTCGAAAGTTTTGAAATTTTAAAATTGTTTTCGTTTTTACAAGTCAAAGATTAAAATATGGAAATTGCACGAAAAACTGCAGATCTATATCTGCAGTTTTTCGTGTCAGCCTGAAATTGTAGGAAAAACATGTAAGTTAAATAATAAAATTATTCGACAAAAAATATTTGGATTCACTTTTAAGTTAGAATTCTTTATTGATTAAAAGTTTAAATTACATAAAATAATTTCTAATATTTCCATCATTCTTAATTAAATAGGAATAATTTTAATCTGTTTAAAATATTTTTTTAGCGCTTTTATTGATTATGCTTTACGAGATTTAAGGTGGAGGATGATGAGAGTGGTCCACCTCCACCATATGCATCACTTCAATGCATTTACACACACACATTTTAAATTCTACATTTGATTATGTTTATCGGTTTTCGGAATCGGCAGGATGGTAAGGATGGGGTCACACCCTACATCATCATTAAAATGAATTGTCATCGGACTTCGGTATATCCTCAAAGTTTCGACCTTCTATATTAATTAGGAGTGAACGAAATTTGAGTCGCAAGATTTCAGGACACCATAAAAAGCGAGTTAAATAAAAATGTTTAATTAATTAATTAATAACAGTTTAACAAATTTCCCATTTGTTAAATTGTTATCTGGAGATAATATAACAATAGTTATTGCGTATTATTGAGATAAGCCAATAAAATTTTAAATATTTTAAAGATCATAAATTTTAAGATTTTATTCTGAAATTGTCAAAATTATTAGTTGAGTCACGTGTTACTAAATGAAATTAAACTTAATTAATACGCTTTTATCTCTTTTTACTCTAATATTTTTATTTCACGCGATACAGAATCACAAATTCGTATTAAACAAGAACTTAAAAATTGATCAATAAAATTATATTAAATTTTTATAATCTTCGTTTTTCGAATCGGAAATTCGAGGACGAGACAGTGTAGAGGAGGAATTAAAACGAGTATATTTTATATTTGATAAATAATTTAATAATTTTTAAAATTATAGTTAAAAATAAAACATTGCGTAATAATTTGTGTAAAAGTTGATTGAATTAAAAATTAAATTTTTATAAAAGACATGAATCTAAATGCAACGAGCAATTATTTATTGTGACATTGTCACAATGCCAGGCTATTTTAATCATATTTATTTAATTTAAAATATATGTCCACCACCTCAAATTAGTAATGTCTTACCCCTGTACAGCATACTTTTCCTGATAACAACAGAGTCATGTATGTCATCTATGTAAGTCCACTCAGGGAAAACGTTTTGAATTAAATTCACGTAACTTCAGGTCTTGACCGAAAGTTCATTTTAAGTTAATCGGGGCCTCCTGCACATCTGGTCTTTACTTTCATCTATCTAAAACAGTTCTTGAAATTAAGGAAGAAAGCGCAGACAAATAGACAGACAGACAGACAGACTGACTGACTGACGGACGACGGTGGAAATTTACAGGTATACAATCTTTCATATTGTAGCCCAATTAATGTGAGTTAAAAAGTGCATTGATTAATCATCAAAGAATACGAAACATAAGATAAGAATTATTTTAAATTGGACATTTAAAGTAATTTTGGCAAAATCGAAGATATACAAGAAATTTTGTCAAAAATATTATATACCTAAAATACATACTTTGAGTCTAAATTCTTTGTTTCGCGATGTGATAGAACACAATAAACAAATGTAAAGTATATAAATTACAAAATTTATAATAGTTTGTTTTTAACCATTGACTAATAATTCAAACACCGACTTGTTCTGTTCTTTATATAACTTATATATTTAAATTGTATTGTGAAATATTGTAGACAAATCCACTATTCAAATTTATGTAGAAAAACTTGCTAATTCATTTCTTATTAAATTAAAATTTATTAGGTTCTATACTGATTGTCCATATTTAATTGTATAGAATTACGTAATATGCCTCGGTTATAAATAAAGCTCAGCTTACGTTCAAATTCTAAAATTATGATAAATTATTTAGAGAACTGCTACACTGTGTATTGATTGAATATATAATGTTATACTGTAATCGGTTATAATAAACTTATATTTCTTAGTAATAAAGAGTATTTTAGACATACAATTTCAATGTTACGAAGGAGTATATTGCCATTTTGAATATCGTTTATTTTTTCTGACATAAGTGTACGAAAGATGGAGCAAAAACTAAACAAATTGAATTTTTACAATAATTAATTTAAAATATTAATTATACATAACTTCTAAAAGCATGTTTATAGTGTTTCATCTTACAGCAATCTTATTTAAAATAACACGTACTAATAGATGATATACATTATACCGATAAAATTATTACTTATTGGACTAATTATTACGAGTGCAAACCCCAAAGTTAAATATAACATAAAAAAAGTTGCGAGTTAAAGGCCATATAGTTTCGTAAACAGAACATAATTTTAAACTCCCCGGAACTGTACAGTTTTTATTTAACCTACCTCTATCAATCAGTATGCCTCTTGTAGGAGAGTTATGCACGGTTTCCATTGGTATCCCAAGGGGTCGGCATTCTTTAAGCAAGTCGGGTGTAATGTCAAAAGGCCACTGCAGTCCCGGCTTTGGTTTCAAATATGTCCGTACGTTAGCTACATTCCACTAATATCAGAAGACTGTAAGTATGATTTTTATTTTCGATTTGTGCGCGAATTATAATGCTTTCAGCTCGTCGAACCAATAATTATTTCAACGTATATATACGATATTAAACTGCACGTTTCTTGATAGAATTATTAAAATAATTTATAATAATTAAAAATATACATATTACGAGACAGAAGACTTTTTTTTATTATCGAATATTGTCTATTCCCGAAAGATTTTGCGTGAGTCAGCAACGGACGTGACAATCTGTGAGTCAGAATTTGCGTGCCTTCTTTGCAGCACTTCGGTCTCAAACTAACGAGTGATATTTGAGAAGTGCTTTCCTATAAGTCAAGAATAATCAGATTGTCGTCCGCACGAACGTAAACTTATAAATTTATCGTATATTTATGATTCGAAAGTTATAGATACTCAATTTTATCACGAGAGTTTTTACAAAATTCAACATTTTAAGTGGGAAAAAACTACGAAAGATAAAATATTACAGACGAGCAAAGTGAAATAAATCTTAACTTTTTCCAATAAACTTCTAGAAATATTGCCATAAATACTAATAAATTTATTGATCTCTTGGGAGTTCCAAAACTTTTTTAGCGTAAACAGAAAAGCATATTTCCCAGGTTACTCTATATACCCATCTACATATTATATTTACCATTTACTTACGTTAATATTATACACAACGCTAAATGCGACCAGACATGCAAAATAATTAGAAAGTTTTCGAAATGGCGAATCTACACACGTGACACACACCTATACGACGTGAACCGTGAGAACTGCCACGCGCTACTGTCACGTTGTAAAGAATAAATTTGTTACCACCTCTCACCTCCCGGCAATGGGGCTCGAAGTGTCGGATTACAATTTTATGATCAGTAAGTTCGGCTCGGTCTTTTTTATTGCAGCCACATTTAGCTAGTATAGTTTATGTAATGGCAACGATCGTCTGTCGGCTGTTTATAATTGTTTACTATTAATAGTTAAATTTATTACTTCGATTTGAAGGTAATGTATCGATAAATTAGCAAAACACTCCTATAGAAGCCAATAATTATTATTAAGAAACATATAAAACATTTTAATGATTTCTTTTAATTTATTTTGTCAACTTTTTATTAAATAAACAACTTAAATAAGAAATTCGTTTATTTTTTATTACGATGAAAGATAAAAATATGCTTTATTCATTGTAGCAAACGAACAGAAATTATTGGAAATGTGTAAAATATACACTCGGCATTCACTATAGTTAGATTCGCGTATTTAAATGTTCATTGTATATACTCACGTAATATGAATATTGATATGGATCTTATCTGTTGACCAATGCAGAGCGAATGTTTATGATAATAATCATTCAAATGTAGAATACGAGTATCGAAGATAAATATCATATCAATATTAGCATTGTTAATGGAATCTTGACTTATATTTCCCATTATTGGGTTTCGTATTATACTAAATTATCTGTATCTTAATTGTTGCTAACTCGCAAAATGTCGCTAATATCTTTGAAAATAACATTAACTAAATTGAATATACAGTATTTTTTTCAGCAAATGTGTTAATCGAATTTAATTAATCGATTTATAACGGGCATCAAAATGACGTCAAATGGCCAAAAATTCATCAATATGAAATGCAATATGCTATTTCATGATCAAATCTCAATGCTAATATTNTAAATTTTCGTAAATTTTTATAGATGTTTCTAAAATTTATTATCGTTATTTTAAAATAACTTTTCGGCATTTATGTCGCATCGTATTTCGTTTCTCTTCCTCTCAAAGTAACATTTAAAAAACAATTTAAATATAATGAAGACTTTTAAACGTTATATTAACTTTATATATAAGAATTTTAAGGTAATTTAGATGTTATTTAAGGATAATAAACCTATATGTTATCAGTTGTTCCATGAAGTAAATAAAACTTAATATAGACAATAATATACATGTGCGTATTTTCAAAACATAAAAAACAAATAAAGGAAAGCGTACTACGTATAACAGAATATTAAAGATATTGTTACGAACTT
Source organism: Centruroides sculpturatus (assembly GCF_000671375.1). Lineage (NCBI taxonomy): Eukaryota > Metazoa > Arthropoda > Arachnida > Scorpiones > Buthidae > Centruroides > Centruroides sculpturatus. Next base: position 781,727 of record NW_019384361.1, on the reverse strand, counting down.
TTATCGTTATTTTTAAACCGAATTTCTGATCTAAATTTCGGAGATAATTATTTTGCATCACTTTTTTTTCTTTTTTTTTTTACTGTAGAATTATTTACGGACGAATTTATCAGAGAAAAACTAGTGGAGCGTCAAATATTTTACGCACGATCACCCTCTCCTGTATATTAAACTATTTAAATAACCCCGTGGAGATATTAAAATATATGACACGTACCAAACTTTGCACACATATTTATGCAAAATTTTATATAAATATATTACGTTTGGATGCTTTTAATATTAACTAACTTGAAGATTTTGAAACATCGGTTTTTTATTCTATCAAAATTTTAAAATCATGTTAAATATTTCATTACCTTACCAACTACAATAATTTAAGTTGTAATTCCATACATTTCATAAAATAAACGATAACTTAGATAAGAAGGAAATGTTATTCCAAAGGAGTAAGATATTAAATTCATAAATCATACTTTCACGAATGTGATATATCTGTTGATTTTTATCTTCGTGGAATTGTTAGAAATGACTACGTCAGCTCGGTCGAGTGTTTTTAGGTTAACTTATATTAAGATATTCTTTTGAAAATAATTCATTTCTAGTGCCGAATACATAAATTACTTTCTTTCGTTTACTTAAACTTATAAGAATTTAACTCTTTCGACATTTTCTTTGCTTCGGTCTACTGTTGTAAGTATAATTAGCATTTGTTAATTCCAGCATTTTTATAAATAACAAAAATTAATTATAAACCAAGGTAGCGCCTAAATAAATAAAAAGTGTTTTACTATCTATACTAGATTTTCATTTTTTAATTTTAAACTAAACAATGTTAAAATTCTGTTTTATTTCAAATTTGCGTTTTTGCAGAAACGTATGACCTGTTTCTGCATAAAAGCCATTTTCCAGTTTTATAACATTTTTTTCCAGCAAATATTTAGTTTCTTCAGCGAGTTTAAACAAATTTAATTAAATAATCAAAGCTGAGACATTGTATTAAACTATCAAAAACTATTTTTAAGCAATAAATGCTTAAATATTAATAAAATTTTGAAAAATTAAAGACCTCGAACGTAATACGTTTCAAACTGTTTAATAAATCTGTAATGTGTGGCATATATAGGCCTATATATTATTATAACAGAGTTTATAATATATTATAAATTCTGTTATAAGAATAAATGTGTAAGTACAAAAAAACAAGTGAAAAGTAATCTTCATTTTGTTTCATTTTGATAATGAACGTTTCCTAATGCCTGACATTTATCTCGATAACATATATATAAGACTAAACCGTATAGTTTACAAATATGTTTTACATTCTAGAAGCTATATCAACGTTAAATATACTATAATGATATATCGTTTCGTATTTCAGTACTTTTCACGCCAGTTTGAAATTTAAAACATATTTAAGATTTTTTAAAAAGATTCGTCTTTAATAAACGCGACATTTGCAAAAATTTAGAACATTTAGCTCCAATAAATTAAAGAAAAAAGGAGCAAAGACAAGTAATTTTTTTTCAAACACAATTTAAGAAAGTTTCTAAATATACTCCATTGCTATAAATAATGCATACAAATAAACTTAAATGAGATATCACGGAATGATATTGTATTTATGTTTTTTTATTTTATTTGGTTTTACTTATGTAATTAGTTAATTTGAATTGTTTTTCTCAACATAGTCCTCGTTCATTAAAATTAACCAGAAAACGAACAAATTTTCATTAAATCGCCATACCGGGTATTTTATATGGTACCTGGTGTATGGCACGTAAGAATATAAAATACAATTTTTACTTAATACGATTCTGAAAGAAGAATATTAAAATAGGTTAATCAAAATTTTTTGCACCGTAATTCGAATTTAATAAATTCTTTATTATTATTTTTGAAAGAAGAAAAAAGTTATAAATGTGAAAATATTTTTATTTATCTGTTTAACAATACAATAAATAAGTTTGCACGAAATCTTTATAAAAATGCAGTAAAATATTTTTAATTTCGATGCTCGAATAATCATCTTCAGAACGTCACGGATAAGAGAAAGTTTTTAAAATATAAAAAGTAAAATAATCTTGTATAATTTATCACTAAATAAAATTCACTAAACTTTATTAGTTTAAATGTCTAATACTTTCAATAATTTAAAGTGAAAAGACAATACAATTTACAATTTTTATTTCATAATTTGGAATGATTAAAATCTTAATCTCTATTGTAATAAACTTTTATAGCATATTTATGAGAATATAATGTAATCACATATTTTATTGTATAAATTTACAGCGTATTTAACCCATTATTAAATTATTAAATATTAAATGCATTCTTTTACGAACGTTTAAATTAAAAATTTTCACGCTAGATATTTTCCTAAATATATACGTATTCTTATTTAAATTTTATTTATTCCTAACCTGCCTACTTTAATGTATTTTATCATCGAATTTTAAAACTATTGTTATTTCGAAACTTGTAATTAGGGAATTTCCCTAGTCTACTTTATAATAAACTGAAAGTTGTTTCTCTGATCCCACAGAATTGTTGCCCTTGAATTGTTTTCGACATTAACGCGGTATATATATAATTATAAACTTTAACACATAATAGAGTAAAATATATGCAGCCTCTTATTGCGCAAGAATAGGTATTTGGACAGAAATTTCTCATTATACAAAAAGTTATAAACCTACGGCTAAAAAGGGGAAAGTTGTACGAAATTGAGATACTTAACTAAGATTTGTGCTTCCGTGTTATTTTTCACGTCATCGGGCGTGGTCCTAAGGGATTCTTGCTGTAGATTCGTGCTATTAACATCTCGAGGAAGTGGACTTTTTAAAATTGGCCAAAATTCTCGACAAAAAAAGATTAGGATTACTCTAAGATCATTTGTCTTGGCGACTGGAAGTTTCCGCAAAGATAATAATTGCATTCTTACGAGAATTAAACTATCAAACCTCTTCAACAATACACGTTCTTATCAGAAAATTAACTATAATACGTATTATCTGGGAAGAATATTTAAAATGATAAATTACCACAAAGTATTAATTATCGATCGAATCTCGTGTAACTACGATATTTAAATTTAATGGAAAAACGCTCAGAATAAACCGAAATAATTTATAAAAATTATCGCGATAACTAGAAAATACTGCAATTTTTTAAAATTATCATTTTCCGTAGAGAATGCGGGAACCGACGTAAATAAATTAAGTTAAATTATTCTTTTTGCGTATCGAGCTTAAAATCTAGTCGAGTAGTCCTTTGAAATAAATGACCGTTGGCAAACTTGCTTATTATTTGGTAAATATTCATTAAAGTTTAAATAAATTGATCTTTAATTATAAATAATTCGCGTATAAAACTTTTATTTCTGCATAATAGTTAAACCCCAAAATGAAATTTAGTGCAGATAAATATGCAAGTAAAATTAAATAGGATGCGATCTTCGTAAAATAAGAAACAATTTCTCACAGTTTACAAAAAAATATTTGGAAAGAAGATTATTTTCCTTTTATAACGTTACACTCTATTTGTTCCCATTCACCGGGAAAAATTTGCAAACAATCGAAGTAAACCACTGCCGTACTTGTCACCCGATGAGGAAATTCGACAGTGATGCTCGACATTTTCTTTACTTGCATCGCACTTATGCTGCCAACGAGGAAATTTGTACCGTTAAATTACATCTTTAGTTATTTTGTAATAACTTGGAAACGCCATTTTTCGGCGTTTCTGAACCCAACAACGAATAAGTCATTTAATAAAGAAAAGTTCTTTTTTTATTATCANTCTGTGAACATCTTTATGAGAAAATTTTTCGAAATTGAAAATTTAGAAAATTTACAAATGTTAAAATGTACTGTATTTTATAATGCTCTTATAAAAATCAGCAACAAATAACTAAGTAAAATTTTAATACTAGAATTGAGTAACAGAAAATAATCAGTTAGGCCTATATAAAAATGTCGAATACAAAGAAAGGAACGAAAATTATTTTTTAAATAAATTTTAACATTCGATTTTTTCCAATTAAACCCAAATAGAAATTCTACTAAAATAATTAGATAAACTCAATCTGAAAAAAAGATGTCATATTTCATTCAAAATAATGAGTTTCTTAGTAAGGTTAACGATAACATTTAATTGTCAACTACATAACTTCGGGTAAAAATTTTTCTACGTAAGCAATAAGATGGCGAGTCGTTTATCAAAAATGGCTCGTGAAAACCTTTTTATTGAGACCGAACCTAAGATAATTATGAGTCATTGATTCGCGAAAAAAAGTTGTCATTTATCGTAGCAGAAAATATCCATAATAGCCGAGCAAGGTCAAATTCTTCAGGTCTACGGACAGATAATAGTATGTTATAGATACTTTTTAAACTGTTTGAATAAATCTTAAGTCATTTAAAAACTTTTTTAATGCGTTTACATTTCAAAGTCATTAAACTGAAGATAAATTTTATATTTGCAAAGTACTGTACTGTACTGTACTGTACATTACTGAACAAAAAGAATATTTTCGACTAAACATAAAATATTTTTACATTCTGTTAGAGAAAATTGAAGTAAGTCTAAAACGAGGACGTCAAGATAAGACAAGGTATTATATCAATTAAAAATAAAAGAAAATAAAATCGATAGTACTTAGACTATTCTTCTAAGCTTTTGGTCAACTTGTAATTTTAATTTGAAATTAAACGAATTGCATAAATAAAAAGTTCTTACTTCTGCTACTTTAAAAATATACAATAATTTAAGAAAAATTCTAAAAATACTCCATTGCTTTAATGTTCACTTTATAGTTAATGTTTACTAATGTTTCTCTCTCGGAAACAGATCGAGTAAACAGCGCGAGATAGGACATTTCTTTATATGTTCCATTGAAAGAGGAAGATTGCTTAGTGTTTTCTTAATTCTGATTTTAACTTTAATTCGATATAGCTTGATATTAGCTACAAAGAATCCAAGTTTAATTCTTAATTTGTATAATTTAAATTTTTAACACGATGAAAATGAAAAAATAATATATAGCCTATATATGAAATTATTACAAAAGTTGCTTCTAGCCCTTGATATAATTATATTAATTAAATTATCCACAACCTTGAGGCAGATAATAGTGAGGGCTTATCAGACCAATGATGGGTACAAACGCTCAGGGATCAAAGTGAGAACAATTTAATAAGCTCAAAAATTACTATATACAAAATTATACAAAGTAAAGGTAAACTTAGGCATAGTTTTAAGTTTACCTTTACTTTGTATAATTTTTTAATATACCAACTACTTTAGATAATACCTACTGATGATGCTTACTACTCATACTGTTACAGTGGCGTCTTCAATTTTTACATTGTATAACTTTAGGCTTAGTTTTTAAGTTGACCGTTACTTTGTATTCTATTATAGCATTACATTTAACTAATACCAACTGATGAGGGACTATTTTCTATTGCGAAAATAGTCCGAAATGCATTTTGAGTTTTCGTTTTCACACTTATGTAGTAATTTTTGAGCTTATTAAATTGTTTTCACTTTGATCCCTGAGCGTTTGTACCCATCATTGGTCTGATAAGCCCTCACCGTTATCTGCCTCACGGTTGTGGATAATTTAATTAATNTAAACATTAATACGTCTTTTAAATTATATTTAAAGCAAGTTCGTAAATAATGATTAAACGATATTTTCGAGTAAACGTTCACCAACTGTTTGTCATAAATCTATAAAATAACTTGTAAACAGGTGTCGAATTTTTTACACACCAAAAAATTTCTTTGATTAAAAGATAAGGCATTTATTACTAGCCTTAAAAAATGTAAAGTTTTTAAGTTTTATCTAGTTTAGTATTATTTGGCATTCTTCAATTAATTAAAACTACTCTTCCTCAATTACTCTATTTTAACTGCAGGGCGGATACAAAATCATAAACACACTAACTGACATTAATGATTAATTAAGCGAAACATTTCTTTCGTTTACGAGACATAAAGTCCAATACTGGATGATCATTAGTGGAGAAGAATTAAAGACGGATTAATTAAGAAGATTATTATTATAAAATTTAAGAAGCTATAAATATAAGAAACAAATAAATCATTAATCCGACATTAAATCTGTCGTGGAATGATACAGAAATTTAACGAGTGTAATATAAAATCGTTTACGTTGTTGTTTTTCCTATTCAATTGCTTTCCAATTATGCATTTTAAGATAAATTACTTTCTAATCAATGATACTCTTCGCTCAAAAATTATGTGATTCTAAGTGCTTTTCGTTACTCGAAGTGTAAAAATTTTATATTGTATTGAATAGAATTTAAGAAATAATTATATTGTAAAATAAAGATATTAAATTTAGATCCTACTGTTAAAACTGGATTAAACGAGACTTTTAAAATAATTCGTTAAAATCCATTTTCGTCAACATACTCATTAATTAGAAGTACACGCAAATTATATAAAGAAAAAATTATAAGAGATTAAATTTATTTAAATTTAAATACTTAAACATATTTTGGCCAATTATGCGTTTAATTAGCAACACGATCTTCTACTAAATTTCATCACGTAACGAAAGATAATTTTCATGTCGAATTTTATATTAACACGATTAAATATATTGCGAGAGAGATTTAATATCTATTCGAACTTCATTAATAAAAATACTTCCTTCGATAATATAAAAGAAAAGTTTTATTAACTGCTTACGATAAGACTATTTATTACAGTTTCAAAATGGTATTTTTTGAAATACGAGCATCCACAAAAATTAAAGGAAAAAAATTGTACTTACCCAAAACAGCTTGCAATGCTTGATCTTCTCCAACAACCTCCATCAATTCCTTCGAATCTTAGTTAATAATCCATAACATAATCAGAAACCACTAAGATGTCGATTAAACTGAAACCAGTCGGAGTGTGACCGAGTTTGACGTCAAACGCACGTAACGTGAAGGAGGAGCCAACGGGCCATGTGTTTTGAAACAGGAGTGATGAAACTATTTCTTAGTTCATTTAGACTGCAGCGGGCAAAGACAGATGGAAGCAACGCAGCCAAACTTGACAAGACAAAGAATATTACCGGATAACTTAGTAACAAGATTCAATTGCCGTTAGAGCTGTTTGTAGTCGAAAAGAATGGTAACCACCTGAACTCTTACTCATTTCAATAGATAAACGTAACAGCTGTAAGTTTGTGGAGTAATATTTCAGTTTCTAACTATAGAAGACTACAGAACGTATCCTACATGTATTAACTTATATCCATTTAAGTAGCTAAATATTAAAAATTCAAACTTTTTCTTCCATTATATTCAAATTATAAATTTAAAATGTTTTTTGTAATGTATTATTCTAATTACTATAAATAAGAAAATAAAAATCAAATATTAAGAACTTTGCAATTTTAAATATTAGGTATATTTTATTTTTATTTAATAATTAGGAGATGAATAAAACAAATTACTTTAAAATACCTAATTATAAAATAAATATTATCTTTCATACTTATTCTAATTGCTAGTACTATTGCATACAGTAGTATGCAATACAGTAGTACCAACAATGGACCTTATTTTTCTGACTTAAAATATATCATAAAATAACATTAATATCAATTTAATATTGAACATTTTAAATAGAAGATAACAATTATACTTGAGAGTTTTTTTATTATATATTTATTCTAAAGATTTTACTAATAAAAGATAGAAAATTAACTCTTTTCTTACAAACAGAAAGAAACCGTCAAAGATGGTCGAATGAGATCTTTCAGTTTTACACGAAATAAAACTAGTTAGTTTCCGTCTGTCTGTTTGAATTAAAATATTGGCATTTTGTAAGTAATGACGATAAATAATAAATTTTTAACTAAGATATTTTATTTTGAATATTTTATTCTTTTCGTGTAATAATTTGGTATTAACCTTTAAATTTATCTTTATTTTTATATGTAANATATATATATATAATGCTTATATACGTAAAGGTACAAAATATTTTATAAAATTACAACAATGTAATTTTTAAGCATTTAATTTTTGAACCAATAAAAAATTCTAAGTAATTTAAAATTTACTATATGATAAAAAAATTCTTTTTTCTCATATAGTAAATTTTAAATTACTTCTCAACTAAATACTAAGTTATTAAAAATTCATTTTCATACTTATAATTTGTTCTCTACTATTTAGAACATTAGATATATACTGTAGTTTAAAACAATTTAGTCTTTTAGGACAAGAAAACATGCCTTATCTTTCGAATCGAATAATATCTCTTTCGGAAATATTATCCTTAATTTCCTCCATTCTTATCAAAATAAGTTAGAATAATAGGAATAAAAAAAATAATTTGGTAAGAATATTTAGTTCGGTATCTTAAAACAATAAAATGTTTTTCTTTATCCTGCACAAGTTCATCGAAAAGAGGGAACTAGAGATTTTTCTCGGGTCCAAAGAAAATTTAGGTACATTTAATGATTCCTAGCCCTATAAATTAATGTTAATTTTACTAACGAAAAATTACAATTATTTAAGATTTCTTTTCATTAATAAATAAACTTTCTACATATTTAATTTGTTTAAAAACAAAGAAATAGGACCGCTCTACCTGTGTCACCATACAAGCTCTCGACGGCCCTGATCCCGCGTACAGGTATTTACCGTAACTTTGAATTGTTCAATATTTAATATGAAGAACAAAAAATGCTCTATTAATTTTAAATGTAAGAACGTATAGGTCTATTTATTTTTATTTTTGCCCTATCGTAAATTAAAAATATATATAAAACATTCTTGGCAGTAATAATTTTATTTTTATTAAAATGAAAAAATTAAAATCAAATAATAAGATAAATTATAAATGAGAATTTAAAACATGTAAAATAAATTGAAATTGTCAAGATATAAAATTAAATTATTATAATTTGTAATTTTTGTTATTTTAGTTGAGTTAAAACCAACTCAAAAACAAGTTTTAAAAACAAAAAACTAAAAATCTAAAAAATGTAATGAAATTATAAAGTACTGTATTTAAAAAAGCCTTTACCTTAGGATTTGATCCACAAGAACTTCGATAATTGAGTATTAAGACAACTGTTAGCTTTTAAAGCTTGATTTCAATAATATTAACGGATAAGATGGGTGATAATAAGGAACAAATATTATATTTAACAGATAATTTTTCAAATTGCTCTTTTATCATCTGCACAAAATAAAAACATTAGTAATGAGGAGACGATATTATTGTAATACAAATAAAACACGAGATAAATTACAAGCGAGTGCATAGGGTGTTAATTAGAGGGACTAATTAGCGATACGTAGATAAAAAAAAAACAAATATAAATTCTACGGAATTAATCGACAGAGATAAGAGTCAAGTAGAATTTAAAACAGGACATAAATCAAAACGTTAAAAAGAAATAAGTTAATTAACATTAAATAAGTTATTTACTACAGAATTTTTGCAAGTAATAGCGAAAGAAATAAGTGCTAATTTAAAATAAATATTTTATTAAGTAGAAATAATGTATCAAATGCCGATTTTTATAGTTTCCTGAAAATGCGCCAATTCTAATTCTAGTAAATACAGTATTAATCTTAGTCTAGAGTATATAAAGTATTTTTAAATCTTAAATAATCTGCTTTTGTAAAGATTTAGATAAGAAATATAGTAATTCTCATCAATAAAAATTATTAAAAATTATCCCGATCCTTATTTATATTACGCTTAATTTAAAGGGAAACTAGAAAAATATAAAGTAACTAAACAATTTAGTAGAGATTTTTACTAAGATTTAAAAACAAATGAAATATTTATAAAAATTATAATTATATATTTATATATAATATTAAACAGACACTTTTTCTTAATAATAATAGAGAAACCAAAATTACTGTATATTAAATTTAATTTATTTAAAAACAAATTATGTGATTAACGAGTAATATGGATAATTTAAAAATATAATGTAATTAAAATAAATAAATAGGTTGATTTATTTGAAAGTGTCTTAATAATAAAGTTTCATCTTTTTCAAATAATAACTTTAAATTTATAATATAGATTGTATGAAATTATTTTTTTAGGTCCGTATTACTACAAAATAGGCACAAACATATATTTTACAACTCGAAAACATATGCACGTATGTATTTTAAATTATTAAATAGTGTTTTTTACATTCCCAGTATTCATTTTTCAAAATTAATTAATTCTTTTTATTTTTATATCAATAACAAACATCGTGTTATTGAGGAATTCACCAACGAATTTCTTTATTTTCTTTTCGTTCATTTTCAGCTATTTTCGCACTTTCTGATGAATTATTCATTTATTTCTTTATATCTTAATTTTGTATTTTAAGGAGATTCAACAACCGAATGAAGATCGATCAAAATTAACAATCTAACTGATAAACTGGTCATCCAAATTCAATAATGTTATTAAAATACATTAAAAATTAAAAATTAATTAATATTTTAAATATTTTATTGTAGTTAAGTTAGATATTTCTTGCCGACGAACGTATTAATTACATGAAAATATCAAGCAAAGATATCGTAAGAATAGCCTTTAATAATTAACGAAAGATTAATAATTCACAACAGAAAAGTAAAATAAATAATTCTAAAAATATTTAAATTAAATTAAATCCAATGAAAAATGATAAATTTATCGAACTGTTTAAACTTTAACATATTTTGTTTCTTCGTCCATTGTATTGAATTGATTTTGTTTTTCAAATTTTTTAACGTATATTCTGATTGTAAACGATAAACGATGTGTGGAATTTTGTTTACGTCTGCCATTTTCTCTCAAAATGGAAGTCACGTTAATTGACTTAAACCCGAAATTGTTGGATGAATTTTAATTGAAATTTTAATTATGACGGAATGCTTTATTTATTTATTATTTTTTTTATGAATGTTTATTCCTTTAAGACGATTACAAATTTATTTTTTAAAACTATAATCTAATTTTAAAGCGTGTTTAAAATTATATTTTATAGCCCACACATGGTACATTGTTTCTTACGCCATTGATGCTAAGCAGTCTGCTTTCTTTCAAAATTTCACTTTAATTTAAATATTTTATTTATTTTATCCTATAGCTTTTACAAACTTCGTCTAAGAAAAATGAGAATAAATTATCTTCGGAAAGAAATATTAGAATTAAGCCGCAATATATAGAGTAGCCCAAATGTCGGTTAACTGTACATTGTTTTGTGTTTTAAAAATCATATAAATTTATCGGTTAATTTCTTAAAGCGTTGTAATTTGTGTACTGAGCACAAAAATCTCGTTTAAAACAACTTTACAAATAATTCAGAAATTTCGTCTTTAGGCCTGCTATAGTTAACTAACTTTTGGACAATCCTGTAGGTTTTTTTCCATTTTTCGCAGTAGTTTTTAGCAAACTATATGTAGTTATTTTAATAAATTTACATTTGTTTTAATTTTATAATTTATTTATTTGCAATATACAACATATGTATTGCATTTATCAGGCATATATTAAAATAAGATTAAATTGAAATTACATGTAAGAATATTTTCTAATTTTTTAAAATAAAAGAAAATTTTCAAAAAGTGTTTTTAAATTTCTGTAACTTTAATTTGAAGTTTTTTTCCCCATGTCATAATTATGATAAAAGCAAAAGAAAATTTCGAACTGATTACACGTAGTACCTATTCTACATATCATTAAGAATCTTTAAACAAGACATTACATCAAAATAAAAAGTTTTGAAAAGCCAGAATTAATTTTGAGCGAATTAAACTTTTTATATTTAAATAATTATATAGCGTAAGTATTAACGAGTGTTGACTTTATTAAAAAATACAACAATAAATGCAAAATATTCTTTGAAAATATAAACAGAATAATTTTAATATATTTAAAAAAAAATTTTTAAATGCTTTTGTTGGTGATGTTTTTCGAGATTAGGGGGATGATGAGGTTACCTCATTCTCACTATATATATAGGGGAGACCGGGGCAACTTCGGCATGCGGGGCAAGTTTGTCAAGCGCTTTTTTTTAAAAACAAATTAAAAGGAGACTTTGGTTATAGGTTAGGCAGTTGAGTTTTATTGGTGGCTTGTTGAGTGTAGTGTTTTTATTGTTCTCCAACAAGCGTAGTTGAATTATCAAGCAAATTTTCATTTTCGTTCAATTCCATATAATATTTTTTTTCCATTTATATTGAATTGGCAGGTTTTGTTATAATTCCATGATAACGAAAGTTACTTTTCCTGTTAGAAGGATGTAACTTCAACTTATTCACGTGGCCAGATCGTGGCTTGGCATTCTGTTCTCAGGGTTGTACTTAATGTTTCGAAATCATGACTAGCGGGGTAAGATCGGCAACATAAAGCCACATTAGAAGCAAAGGATAAAAATCAAACAGATGATAAATGAAAACATGTTTGCATTTGTTATTCATGTATATATGTCTTTGAACTTGCATTTCGTTGTAATAATATTAAATGGGTGTTGGATTTGTATTTCTTTGTTTTAATAGTGAATTCCAACTTATACATTGTTAATAACATAATTTTATATACGTGCCTATCTTGCCCCATTACTGTTGCCCCTATACCAGGGGCAACTTTAATAAAAATAATTAAAATAATTACAACTTTACAAAAAGAGAGAAGTTGCCGATCTTGCCCCTATACCCGGGGCAACTTCGTCAATTTCTCTCTTCTTGTAAAGTTGTAATTATTTTAATTATTTTTATTTCCAAACTGATTTTAACCAGTTCTATAGTAAGGTAACATTCCAATAGACAATATGCAAAGCTTTTTTTTCAGTTTACAGCAGTATTTATTACACAAAATTTAAGTAAAGCTTAACATGCCGATCTTGCCCCGGTCTCCCCTATATATCATTAAAGTGCATTTGTATACACACGCATCACGATTAAATTATAAATTTAGTTACGTTTTGGGGTTTCAGAGAATGTTGGTGATGAGATCTTCTAAAACACCATCAAAATGCAATGTCCTCAAAGTTTCAACCTTCTATCTTGATTAGAAATGAATGAAATTTGAGTTGCAACTTTTGAACAAGTTAAATAAAAGCATTTAAAAATAAAATTTAATTTTTCATATTATTAAAATTTATTGTTTCGAGAATTTAAGATTTCTTAAAATAATAATTTCTTATTATTTTCACTTCGTATAAAAATGAAATCAATTCCGATTGTTTACTAAGGAAAACGATTTTTCATGAACGAATCTATTTAACTGTTTTAGAATTCTAGGGTAAGTATTCTATATTTTCAAATTTGACACGAAAAATTTATTTAATATGTTTAGCATTAATTAAAATATAAATTAAACTCATCGTAGAAAATATATTTCATAATATAATTATAGCATTATTATACCTTAAATTTAGCTAAAGAACGGCAAAAAAAGACCCCCGCACAATCCTTATGGGTTATGGCTCACGGTGAAATTGGCTGAGATTTTAATAAGTTATAAGAGATTTTTCATAAGTTCTTGACTAACTTATGAAAATTCTGAATGGGCACAAAGTTTTTATTAGAACCATTTAAAGGAGAAAATTTTGTAATAAGAGGAATAAGTTATATATACACGTCCTATTAAAAAGTTGATCATGATAAAAGTTATTTACTTTCTACAACCTTTTCAATTTCATAAAAATTAAGCCACTCTCTGTCCTCTTCTCGGGTACGGGGTCAACTTTAAATTTTAAAATGTAAACCCTATTTTTTTTTTTTTCTATTTTTGGATTCCCTGTTACGAAAAACAATAAAGTTTTAAATATAACACTTTCAAAACTATTAATTTTAAAAGTTGTGAGCATTCTTAAGTCTTATTTTAAACAAGTATTTATTTTTTCAGCTGTAGCCTATATTGTAAATAATAGAACATTTCAGCAATAATTTTGTTATTTGATTTTATTTATTTCAAATTATTTAAACAATTAAATGTAGGAATGATATTATTTAATAAATTGTCTTTTTGATTAAAAAATATTTTTACTATATCCTTTAATCATTACTAATTTCTTAGATACAGATGAAGATTTGAAGTAACCAGGGATGCACAACCTTTTATGAAGAAGGGCCAAATTAGGATTAAGTTTACTGACTGGGGGCTGNTTTACTCATTATTAACATTTACAATTTAAAAAAAAATTTTTTTATAAAGCCCATCCTTATCCTGAAAATTAAGCTTTTTGCCATCTTATAATAATTAAAAATTTAACAACTTAAAATATTTTTAATTACCAAAATTTTAAGTGTTACCAGGAAAGTTAAGAAACTTGTTGCTGGTTTTTTTTGGAATCCGAAGATTGTTCTTTGTTCGATTTTGATGGAAAAAATCTGAAAGGGAAGCTTCTTTTAAGTGCTTTGAATAAAAACTCTTTACCCAATAATTTGAGTGTAGAAGCGCATTTCAAAACGGATCCGAACTTACCTTACATTATGGAACTTTTACTTGAAATTGTACCACTATTTTCATCAATATAAATGTACAGACAGACGAAGGTGAAGGCTACAATTTGTTAAAATTTTTATATATAGTCTGCACTGAGAAGTGGGAAAAGTCCCTGTAGTTAGATGATAAACAAGCATTTCTTTAACTGTTATTTTTTGAAGATACGATTAAGAATGCTCATAACTTTTGAAATTAACACGTCTATTTTAAAAAAGATATTTTGAATAAAATTTTATTGTTTTTTTTAATGGAAATTCTAAAAATAGAAAAAATAAATAAAAAATAGAGAGTTCCTTCTTAAAATTCTAAACTGCTTCTGTCCGCCGATAAGATGTTCAGGAGGTGGCTTAACTTTTATGAAATTGAAACAGCATCTAGAAAATAAATAACTCGTATTCTGATCAAGTTTTAATTGAACGCATATTTTACGAGATATTCGTTAGGGATATTATAAATGGACCTCCCTGTTAAACACATTAAGTAGGCCTAATTAAACTTAATGTGTTTAGAGCTCTACGTAGAAGGAACTATTGGACCAAATTCAACCAAATTTGAATAAATACATACTGCCCCAAACCATGGAATTTCGATTTCAAAAATAAAAAGTTTAATTTCAAAATTCTCTGATAGGAAAAATTTGGCACTACTGTCATCGCAATTTGTATATTACATAAGTTTTCAAAGAAACTCAGACAATACATAGAAGTCGAGACAAAGTGCAATGATTTTATTGCAATTTATAAATTATAAATGTGATTTGTAACACTCCATTGCTTACAATGTCACATACGGTAATTTTACACACATAAAATTCTACACATCGCAGTATTCAAGTAAACAAAATAATAAAAGTAACGATTTTTTCCCACCTCGTTCTAAATCATGCATTCGATGAACAAGTAAGTACAGTACCTGACGGAGGAACGTTGCGGATTTGGGTGTTGTTGTCTGACATGTAAGACGGCAAAGTTAGGAACATCGGAATACTCCTTGGTATTGGTATTTGGTATCAGAATACTATTTAGTTATAGAAATACTCTTCCCATAACCAATAATCATAAGAGGTCAAGTCTGCTGATCATGGTGGTCATCTGTTGGAAATGATGGGCATATCACTCATTCCTGAAGTGCCGACGCAATAATCTTTGCATATTGACGCCAATATAAGGAATGTTCCGTCTTGTATAAAAATTACGGTACACATACAATTTCGTTGCCGAAGTGGGGAGATGACAGTTTGAAGCGTCTCCATACCATAGTGGCACGGACAGAACACGTCAATGGCCCAGATGCAGTGTTTTCTTCAAAGAAATATGGTCCAATATCGAAGGATGATGTGAACCCGCTCGACATTGATATCTGGTCGATGCAAACAATTTGCTGATTACGTGCGAACACGGCAGTCGTAAGCATTCACCACTCACCATTCATGTAAAAATACGGTTCGTCGGTCAATTTTGTGAAAGTAGAGTTTGTCAGGGTCACGAATCGTCATCCGAGTTACACGAATGGCACGACAAGTGATTTCTGCCGAGCATAATCATCAGGAAACAATTCGTGGCTACGAGATAGCCCCAAGAGTAAAACTGCAACATTCGCCCCAAAAGTTTCCTCACTGTAAAGGTAGGCACGTCCAATTGTCGTGATATTATCTGCCTCGAGAATTCTCCATTTGGTGCTAAGTCGTCGGTACTAAAGCAGTTGCAAATACCTCCATTTTCTCTAATTCCACCAGTTTACGATTCCTTTCCTGATTCGCATTCAAAGTTTTCGTTTCCTCGAAACGAAAAATTTTTTTCTCGAGCTTAGTAATGGTCAGAAGACATTTTCACGAGAATTTTAACGTCGGAATTCTTCGAGTGCAACCCTAACAAGACTACTTCTTTGATAAAAAGTTTAACGAGTAATGCGCAACCGGGCAATTTTAGTCTACAAGCATCGTGATTCGTCGCTAATCCACATCGAACAGGCTTTTATAAACCCTAAATTTGTTTCACAAGTTAAGAAATAGGCAAATTGCAGCGAAATTAGACCCAAATTCCCCTACAGCAGGGGTCTTCGACACATGCGGATCTTTGGATGTGAAGCTGCGGCTCTTTAGTTCCATATGCAAATATTATTTATTTTATCAAAAAAACAAAAAACATTTAAAAATCGTTCTGAATCGATTAACGAGGATTAGGCACTGATTCTATCTCTCAGCCACTTGTACTCGCTTTTCACCGCACCCCTCCCCCGTGACACGCGTCGTCACTGTCGTCAGTCCGTCGGAAGCTCTCGAATGACGCCGTCGTCGGATGTTTCTATTATCTAATTTGTTGTGAAAAACACTACTTATATATGAATAAATAGATATTTTTTCTTATGAATAAATAGATTAGTTTTTTTTTTATCAAAAAACTTTATTTATGCGAGTACTATTTATTGTTGGCAAGAAAAAATTTTGTGGCTCTTTAAAAACTTTGAAATTTTGTAAATTGTAATTTTGGCTCTTCCGACTCAAAAGGTTGCCGACCCCTGCCCAATAGAAAAATTTTTGGGACTAAACGTTTGATTGGAGAATTAGAAATTCCATGGTCGAGAAAGTACGAGCACCAAATTAGTCACATTTGATTAGTTCATTCTACACAGAGCTGCAAATACATCCTTTTTAATTATAATATATATATACAAGGTAATTATAATACAAGGTATACAAATAAAACATTGCCTATATATACAGTGAAAACTGCCTAGGCGACCACCTGCATTGGACGGGCACCTGTCAAAACGGGCAAAAATTTCTGCCACCGAATAGTTTATCCATAGAGTCATCGTATAAGTTACCTGTATTAAACGATCACCTGTGTAACGCGACCGCGGACATCGATTTTTTGTCCGAAACTGTAATAAGCGACCACTTCCGCGAATATATCTGGTCTAAACCATTGTTCAACAACGTTTCCCCCTTCTCCCACCCTTGAAATTAGGTGCAGGTGTTAATGAATTAGTCTAGCAATAAAGGAAATTCATTTCAGTTTGTTCGAAATTGTCCGAAAAACGAAAGAAATGCAAAGTGCTCTCGTTAGAAGATCGTGTTAAAGTTATCACAACAGCAATTAGCGGCGAAGTTTAACTGTGGAAAAACGAAATTTATTAGTAGACATAAGTATTTTCCTTGGGGTATAAAATATCGTACACGATACCATTAATTGGCTGATCACATAGATCGCTTAGAAGGAGGATAACTGAGCACAAGTNATTTATTTATTTTGAAGCTCATATACAGTACATATGCTATAAATAGTTTCTATATCAACCTACCTTATTTCCACGATATTTTTAGAAAAATAATATCCAAGTAATTTTCGTAAGCAAAATATTCAAAAAACAATAAACGCATTAATGCAAAAATCAGTTTTACAGGCAACCTTCCTTTTTCGATTCCGCAATGACAATCGTGGCATGTAATGAAATCGTATAATGAGAAAAAATAATAAAATCGTTTTATTATTAGTTAATAATTTTTGTTATTGTACTTAAGAAAATATTAAATATTAAAAAAATACAGTATTTTTAAAGTTAAAATAAGAATAAACTAACAAATACCAAAACCAAAGTGATGTAGAGATACGACGCGCTTGTATATCGATGACGTAATACACGTAACTGAGGAGCGAACGAAAACAACCAAGTCGAATTAATTAAGTCGGAAGAAAGAAAGTGTACATTATATTCGAGAAAATGCGACTATTTTATTAATCTTTAAAATATTAGTATTAAATCTGTCTTATAAAATCACGACGACTCCTGTAAATCGAGTTATCTGATAAGAATAAAATACACCTAGAGTTTTGCTTAGTAAAATACGTACGAAAATACGGTATTACAGCACCACCTGTATTGGACGACCACCTGTCTAAAAGACCACTTTTTGAAGGAACCGTGGGTGGTCGCCATAGACAGGTTTTACTGTATATATAGGCAATGTTTCATTTTTGAATTTTTGACTCTTTCTCCCCGTGGGTAGTGTTTTTTCTAAGAAGGTATTTTTCCATACTCACTGCGAGTTCAGCAAGGCCCACAATAAGGACGGCAGGATGGCGAGGGACGAGGATCGACTTAACGGAAACAGAGGTCCACGAAAAATTCCCGGGAAGTCGCTCGTCTGCATTCGATCGCCAGAGCGATAGACCGACGTAACCGCCTCGGCCATCACTTTTTATTATTAAAAAAAAACTGCTTTCAAATTTAGCAAACACTCCCTACATTTTGCATATATAATATAATATAATATATAAATAAATAATAACTAAAAGCTTTTTAAAGTTTAACATTTTATATTTGACGACGATAACGTTTTCTAATATCTGAAATATAAAAATCATATTATTTACATCTTTCGACGTTCTAAACAATTCTATTTTAAAAGAACCTTTAGACCTGATATAAATTACTTTTAAAAAGTTAAATTCATATAAAATTAAATTTATAAAACAACAGATGATTTCTAAAGATAAAATTCGATTTTACGATTATTGTAGATTCCCAGAGAACGAATTTATTAAAAAGCACATTCTTTAACTAAAGTCATTTTAAAGTATAATTTTTGAAGCATTTATAAAATCTATAAATATATCCAATCACTTATTTTTCACACAATAAAAACAAACTTACAGAGAACGTAACATAACATTGTTATCGGGTATACCGTAGCTTCTTTCACTTCTGAATTGATTTATAATGGAATTGGACCTATGCTATAAAACTGTAATTAGAAAAGGCTACTTAAAATTAAATCTTACTCTTAATCCAAAGTAAGGGAAGATTTTCATTTTTTAATATAAATTTAGGGTCGAGGCCGGGCGATTGAGGCTGCCATTTCGAGAAATTCGGGTTCCACACCGAAGGCTAACAGATTTTCGCGGGTGTATCGACCCGGATATATCGGATTCCGTATCTCGCCACCTGTTTAGCCGAACCTACGAGTAGTTTGGAGAAGGCTCTTTCCACGCCACGGCGGAAACAGCCTTATGTACAGAGAGGAAAAAAATAACTTAGTTAAAAAAATCTACGAGTGAACGAAATTAAATTATTTGTTTTTCTATTACACATATTAATTAAGACTTAAATACGCGTATTAAAAAATAATAAATACGCAAGAAAAATATTTACAAATGTTTTTCATTAGACAAATAGTGATAAAATTAAATAATTAATTAAAAACCTCTGTAGAAGACAAATATAAAAATGCAATTGTATAAAAAAAACACATTCATTCTTTCTAGAAATTACTAATCGATAATCTAAATACTATTTTTCCATTATTTAAAATCAATATTTACAATGAACATTTTTCAAAACGTGTTTTTATTTATTTAAAAAGAAATATAATACAATTTTTCTGATGTTTCCCGAATAAATAAATTTGATAAGAAAATGATTTTTCGACCTTGTTTCTCGGACCGTTATAAATTATTTCGACGACGCTAACGTAAATACGAGTACTGTCCTGGTATTTATTAAAACTTATAGATCATTTAACGTTCTTTTTCTATAAAATCAAACATATAAAAGAAGAGTTACATTAAATATTTATAGAAACTTGAAAAACGAATGTTTACCTATGCATTAGAACACGCGTATTCGACTTGGAATCGTTCTATATAACATTCTATCGAAATTTTTTGTACAGCATACGTTATTCTCATCGACTATTAATGATAGAAATAATATTTAGTCAATTTTCATATGGAGAAACGTTCTCTCTCGTTAAAAATTATATTTAGATTCTCATACGATTGACAATCATTTTTACTTTTAAACGAGTAATGCGTTAACACAGATATTTTTTTAAAATAAGTAAATGTTTATTTAACAGATGCTAAAATATACTTAATAGCTACAAATTAAATTTTAAACGTTGTTAAATACATTTATGTTAATTCTTTTATTCATTTTTTATTAAATCTTTCCTCCGTTACGAGCGCCTTTTTATCTCTAGGGATTGCAATACCGGTAATCCGGTAATGCATCGGTAAATATATACCGGTAAATTCGGTAAAAAAATAAGACACGTAATAAGTTTTCGAAGCCAAATATTTATCTGCATACATTCTCACGCATATTTTTATATTTTAAAGACAAAAGCGTCAAACCTATTTATTTAAATCGTAAAAGTAGTTTACGTCATTTATTTTAGATTGTTATTTAACAGTTGTTTACAAGTTTTAATTAACCCCTAAGGCATAGAGAGCAATAGCGACTTTAGTTTGCAAAATGGAATACATTTATTCGAATGCTAAAAAGTTATGGCAGGTTCGGACAACGAAACTTTTGCTTTTTAAAATGGGGAAAAGAGAATTTAATTGATCGTGGAGCACTAAAGATTGTTTAGTTGCCTCACTGACGAATCGGAACCTTGACTGTTGCGCTAATCTTGTCATTTGGAATCAAAATTTAAAAATTACCCGCAACGTTTTAAAAATTTACCGTTTTAACGGTAATAAAAAAGGTTGGAAAATTTGCACCCCTAGTTCTGTCGAGCTTGCGAAGGAGACATCACCGTGAAAATTTCCGGATTTGAACTTCTGGGATTGGCAGTTCCAGCCTCGATGCTAATTAATTAATTCTCAAGAAAATCATTGTTATATTATTATTCGGATTAAAAATTGTTTGTTACTTTTGAAATTCAAATTTACAGTTTTTTATTCTAATAATTCTTTACTCGAGTTGCGCTAGTCGAAGACGATCGAATGAACTTCGACTATAGGAAATAATGATTCCTCACTGAATTCCTGAACAATATCAAATTAAATCTTCAAAAGCCCAAACATTTTTACAGCCGCTTAAAGGATTCATTGTAAACAATTTTTGGGCTCTTCGAGGGTTGATCTCGTTCCGAAATCGCAATTAAATTTTTCATATACAGTATTTTTCCATAAACATAAATAAGTGAAATATTTCAGTTTTGATATTTGGAACCCGCAATAAATTAATTCGATAGTTCGTGTGATACGTGCATATTTTATATTAAAAATCAATAAATATTTTTATGCAATTTCGTGGTAGGCCTATAAATTACAGTAGTATCGGCATAAAAACATTAAATAATAAAAAAAAGAAAAACAAAGTTTTTAAATCGTAACTTAAAACGGTATTGAAAAGTTAAGTCAAATCTAATAAATATTAAATTGTTTTTAAATATTTTAGAATGTTATATTTTTAAATAAAATTATTTTATTCGAAACAAATTGTTGTATTGTGAAATTTAATCTATTGGAGAGTTATTATACTCTCCAATAGATTAAATTATATTGTGTATAGAACTATTTCAATATACATCAATGCATTATATTATTACAATTAACGTTTTACAATCTAGCTTATTAATTTTATAACAACTTTATATGAGAATAGCGCTGAATTATTTGCATGTACTGTATTTCTGTTACAGTTTAAAATTTTAAGATTTTGATGATAAAACATTCATTGGATCATTGGTTGCATTCTCACTGCCGAAGTTAAGCTCCATCGAATGTTTGCTATGAATTTCATATAATTGATCCGTAACAATTATATGAATCAGTTTTTTTCTTTTGTTTGCAATAAAAGTAAATCAATAGATTATTATTGATTTTCACACGATGCTTTTAAGAAAACACACACACACAAACTAATCAAACAATTTCCTTCGAACCAAGCATGCTCTAGCACAGGGCTTCTTAAACTATGGGTCGCGACCCCATTTGGGGTCGCTTAGCGAAATCTTGGGGTCGCGAGATTTTAATGAAAAATATTGAAAATAATTTGTGAGAGTTTGAAAATGGCAAGCTTTGTGTCATAGGTTTCGTGAGTTGCTCTTTGTGTCACTTCTGGTGCAGGGAGACAATGATTCAGCAACACTGATTGTAGTGTGAACTAGTGCAGTGTTGTCGCTTTTCAGTGTATTCAGTTGTCTCTGTTCCAAGGTAACCAGGGCTGTGGAGTCGGAGTCGGAGTCGTGGAGTTTTGATGTTTTAGCCGGAGTCGGAGTCGGAGTCGTCAAAAAATCCGCCGACTCCGACTCCTTTTTACTTACCAACTTGTTATTTATATAAAACGGAAAAGTATTCGAATCGTGTCAAATTTGACTCTCCAAGTTTTTTTTTTTTGCAAATCTACACGTTTGGAGACCTCCCGAACCCCTCAAAAAAGTCAATAAAGGGGAAAAATTCGCGCACGCGTGCGTGTTGGCGTCTAATTTGTTTAATTTCTTTATTTTATGTTCTGAGATATTAAACAATATCTCAGAACGGGTAAAGTTTAAGAAACGAAATGTGGCACTGTGGCTTGCGTATAAAGGGGCATAATACTATTAAATTTTGGTTCTTAATTAAAGGTCGACAGGGTAAAGACATAAAAGTGGTCATGTATCATATCTCTTAATGAATATTTTACTCGTTATTAGCGTTCAAAATTTAAAAAAATAAAATAAAACTCGTCTTTGCCCTCAAAGTAAGCTTTTTTGCCATTTTATAATAGTACAGTAAAACCTGTTAAGATGTTCTCGCTTAAGAATTTAGAATGATTTAGTTCAACCACTTTGACTTAAATAACTAACTCCTGTGTTAAACCATCCGACTCCGATTTTGACCACTCTGACTACAGAAATTATTAGGCTTCAAACAGGGTGAACGAAATCATGCCCCCCACACACAGTCTAACATCCACACATATAGAAAAAACCTCGAATCTTTTGCATATCTCGAAATTTCAAGGTGTTCCGAGTCCAAAAATGTAAAAATTTGGGCGGGGTCATTTTTTGACCGAGCGCTACACTTTCCTTCTGTATAACAGCCGGAAAAGTAAAAATTATCGAATACATATTTATATATTACTTAGAGAAGTCTTTTAGCTTTGGAATAAAAGTTTCTACGCTCTATCTTTATTACAACTTTATTTATTGAATATTTTATTCTGAGGTCACGTGATGACATCAGAATTTCCGGGTCTCTTTCGGTAACAAGTCTGCCCCTAGTCGGAGTCCGATGGTAAGGAAAAGTCGGAGTCGGAGTCGGAGTTGGAGTCGGTAGATTTTTACGCGACTCCACAGCCCTGATTGTAACACAAGAGACCAGGTAGCACATCATTATTGTTTTTGCAAATTTGTATATATCTTTATTTTATATTTTTTTTTTGGGGTCGCGAAAAAAATCACAATCATAAATGGGGTCGTGAATAAAAAAAGTTTAAGCAGCCCTGCTCTAGCATAACACTAGGACATAATTTGACTGTAAATATAGATTCAGTACGGCCTATCTTATTGTAAATATGACATTAATATGACACGAGCGATTGTATCAATACTAAATTGTACAGCCTGAAATGACATTTTTTAAAATAATTTTACACGCTGAAAAAAGCAGGCGTACACAATCAAATCGGTAATTATCATTATAAACATATATGGTCTATATTAAATGCTTTCATGTCTCAATATGTATTGTATTTGTTTTCGTTACAGTTAAATAATTATGAGGATCTTTATGAATTTGTGTATGAAATCGTCCATAAATTACGTGACGCCATTTCTATATTTTTCAATTACCATCCTATCCTTCCTTAACGCGTCACAGGTACAACTCCTAAAACTACGTAACACATATCCTCGATTGACCTCTTAGTTGTAGTAAGAAGATCGATCAAGGATACGCAGCACGGAATATTAAACTTTACGTTATTTATTACCTACAAAGCAATGACAAACATTAAGATTCGTTATACAAGTCTTTGGAAACAAAAATAAATCATTATGTTATCCAAGGGCCGAAATGTTATCATTACGTAATGCTTTTGTAAACACCCCTTGTAACTCATCGTAACTATTATCTGCATATCAACCTGTCTATATCTGCTTTATGTAATTTATGGGCAGTTCCTATGTTTATAAAACAAAGACTAATTTAAAATGAATTGCGTTGATGGCTATGCGAGAGACAGATATTTAGGGGGAAAATTATAGAATGTACTGGTAAAAATTTTAAAAATTGCTTTAAAAATTAGGAAAGTAACTTTTAGAAGGTAAAATAGAACCGCATTGTAACTAAATCGAATATCATTATCGTCCGAATTAGGAATAATTTTCATTTCAAACAACTATAAACATGAAAATAATTAGGAAAATATTTATTACTTATAATTATTATGAAAATATATGCAGATTACGACAAATTTTTAAAATCAAAAATATGTTGTAATAACTTACTCGAATTCGTCGATAAAATGTTGAAGCGTGAGACAAATAATGACATTTTCGGTTTGCTGAAGTGCGATATTAGATTCTTATGATTGGCAGAATATAGATCACGTATCGTAGATGACACATTGATCCTGATTGCTATGTATGGCATTTTTCGGTGCTTATTCCTTTATATATAAATTGAAACTGAAAAATATTTTAATTCGTTTTATGGTTTATGATATAACGCGAAGACGATTGACGCGAATCATTGTAAATTAGATATGACAAAAGAGACGAAGAGAGAGAAATGGGTGAAACTTTACATTTCGGTATTTAGGGATTGTTCTGAAAATTATTAGGTGATATATCACAGTAATATGATAAATATGTCATTTTAAACTCATTTTAAGTTATTTTTTCTTTTTCCAGTTTTTTGTAGTCATCCTTTTTAATTTTGCTTCTCCTGTGCTAATATTTCAGTGCTCTCTCACCTCTTTATATCCTTTTTTATCATTTCTACCCATATTACTTTGAATCTATTCCGTCTAGGCCAAGGGTCGCCAAACTTTTTTGATCGTCGACCCCCTACAAGTTTTCGAAACTTCACATCGACCCCCACCAAAAAGTTTGTGTTACAAGCAAAACAAAGTATTTGCTATTTTAATACATTTATTTTCATTTATTGTATATTTGTTAATAATAATTTTTGTAACTGACAATCAGTAAGACGGATAAGCTTGATCCTTAGCTGAAGCTTGATAATCGACACCCCAATAATGTTTTATCGACCACTTTGGCGACCCCTGGCTCTAGGCCTACGGTTCCCAACCTTTTTTATGTATCGACTCTTTTTAAGAACATTTTTCATCGACCCCCTTAAATGACCATTAAATGAACAGACCCTTAAATTATATATAATTACGTATATATTATAACAATTTCCAAATACAAAAAAAATATTAAAAATGACAGTGAAAATGTGATAGTATTTACTAAATAATTAAACAATATGAAAATTTTATGTGTGTATGTACTGTATAACACGTATGTAATTTGCTCATCGACCCTATTGGGAAACCCTGATCTAGGCGCTCTTTCCTTTATGCAGCAGATCGTTATTAAGATGTCTTTGGAGTGCTCAAATCACCCAGTCCATTTATTTTTGCAATATCTTTGCCAATTTTAATCGTCGCATGTTCACGCCCAAATTCCTTATTCGATCTCGTCTACGTTAATGCGTACATTTCGTCACTGCTTTTCTCTTCTCGTTTCCTTGTTGTCCATTGTTTCTTTCTATTAATATAGGCTATATCATCAGGCTACTCGAATGACAATTTCTTAAGAGTTAGTACTTTTCCTCGAGTCTCAATGGTACTGTACAATACAGTACATATCGTTTCGCATTTATATAATCGATTTCATATTTACGAATAATTCAACTCCATATAGCTGAATGTATTAACATACAACTTTAGTGTTAATATATTCAGTTACAGAACACTCTTATACAATATACTGCTGATTAGCACTTCTATATTTTACGATAAATTTTAAGTAAATTAATGAGCGAGCAAGTTAGAAAGTGTTAAATAATTTAAACCTATAATTAATTTTTAAATTTTTCAGATTTGTTAATATCACGTTAAATATCACGTTAATGCATTTTATTATTTAAAGAGTAATTAAAATTAAAATTTCAAAAATATATGGAGTGTATATATACATACTCTATATATTAACAAATCTGTGTGTAAAAATTAAATTATACGTTTAAATTATTTAACACTTTCTAACTTGGTCGCTCATTTGTTTATTTAAAATTTACTTTAAAAATATAGAGTATATATATATTATATATATAGAGTATATATTTTTGAAATACCCGGTATAAGCTATATATATATATATTGCTTATACCGGGTATTCGGTTAAAAAAAATGCATCATTGGAGAGCCTGACGAAGCACGAAATACAGGAATACAGATAGGGGGATTGTTTTTGCTCTTGTCGACAATGTATGTTGCGCTAGTCGCGGAACATTCTTCCACGACTAGCGTGGAACATTCTTCACAGACATTCTTACAATAAATTTTAATAATTACATTTTATTTTATGCTGCTTTGTTGAATAAAGGAAAAATTCACGTAGACCTAAAATGTAAGAACAGCAAACAATCTTCTAAAAAAAGAAAGAAAATCGTGGTTGAACAACAATTTCCATAATTTAAATCGAAAAACATGTCATTCATTCAAAACTACTTCGCTGAAGTGAAGTAGCTCCTCTCCAATTACTGTTAATGTAATTTGATTATGTAGCACAGATGATGAAAATTTCGTTACACGTACTGTACTTCCCGTCTGTGATAGTTTTGCAGATTTTTTAGTTGCAAAATGCTTTAGAAAATTACCGATTGAATCCCGATATTAATTATAAATAATTACTCACTAGTACATTGCAAGCGGCTGTAATTACGTTTATTATGCAAATAATTAATTCTGAAGCGGTAATATTCTTATACCAGACAGGTATTTATAATCAGTCTAGAAGAGTACAGTCAGTGTGTAACGAAATAAAATTTACGAAAGCAGAGAGATGAAAAATAGTGCAGCTCTATCTTCATGGACGCCCCCCACGCAACTGTTCCGTCCCCAACACAACTGTTCTAAGAACGACAGAAAAATTTCGCCGCCTCGTTGGCTTGGATGATGTGCTGAGATCTGGGAAGCCCAGGACTTGTACGACGGATGATATAGTCGCATTCATAGCAAATCCGAATAATTCCACTGGCCGTGTGACTCCGGAAGCAAGAATTCGGTCAACCTCTGTACGTAAGATTCTCACGAGGTTCTGTTATCATTAAAACAAGTACCAATGCCATCAAGAGCTTCTTCCTCGAGACTACAACGCAAAGATCAACTTTGTATACGATTTCATCGATCTCGGCAATATCGAGCCTACGATTCCCAGTCGATTCTGCTTCACGGATGAAACGTAGTATCCCGCGATACTGGGCTCAGGAGAATTTGCATCACTTACGAGTAAAGCATAATCAACGTGTCCAGTGTTAACGTTTGAGCTGGATTATTTGACCTACGAGTACTTGGGCTGTTTCTTATTGACTGTACCCTAAATTCCAAAACACACTCGGAGCTTTTAGTAGAGCACGTTGGACCACCGCTCGAAAATCAAGATCTTGACAGTACCATTTTTTACCAACACGATAGACCATCTATCCTTTGGAATATTCGAGTTAGAGAATGGTTGGATGCCATATTTTCAGACACAATTGGTCAAAAAGGTCCATATCTATGGACCTTTTCGACCAATCGTGCCTCCCCGCGCTCTTGATTTGCTATAATTTTATTTTATTGGGGCTATATAAAAGAAAGCATTTTCCGGACAGCAGTCGCAATTTCGCAGAATTACGATGGATAATTGACGCTTCCGCACAAATGGCAGCAGAGCATTTTATGAGGGTCGAGAAAGAATTTATAGCTCGCTTTGCATACAGTCAAATGGTGCAGGGTGCCGATTTCAAACACTTAATGAAAATAAAATGTCCTTATACTTCATTTCATTGAATTTTATAAGAACGTTCTTCCTCCCTTCATTTAAACAAAGTAGCACGAAATAAGTATAATTATTTAAATTTTTTCGTAAGCCTATGTTTTTTCGCGTTAGCTCAATATATTTCAGGGCCATCTGCCATATATTCTCGACAAGAGAATCGATTTATAATAATAATAATAATAAAAGATTCCCAATGCATTAATGTGCAACAGTCAAAGCTTTTCCATATAATATCGAAAAAATGATAGAAAAACCCGTGTATTTCGTAATATGCTGGACGGTATTCTTACTTCATCAGGCGCTCCTGTGGCGCAAATTTATTTTGTTTTGTTTTTATCGAATACCGGGTATATATAATTAAACTGTTAAATCGTTTAAATCTCTCTCCAGAGATTCAAACGATTCGCTGAAGTAGAGAAAGAACCTTTCTAAACACGTCGATTAAGGATATAAGTCCATAATTTGTTGGTATAGAACTAAGACCTTTCTAATATATTTTAAAACAAACTTTTTTCCGAGGAGAAGGAAGTCCACAGTTTAGTTTAAAATCATTAAACATAGTTACTACATCAGTCATAATATCTGTAGGAAGGAATTTAAAATATTTTTGATTTTATCCAGTGCAAAAGTCCTGTTGCTTCGTAAACGATTCAAAACAATTTCAACTCTTCAAAAGAAGTAGGATTGTCTAATATTAAACTATGTATAATTATTAGTATATACACAACACTTAAATACTGAAAGAATACCAAAAATAACTGCTATTTCAAAATAGAACCCGAAATCGCCAAACTCTCGACTCCCAATAAATGCAAGTTGACTGGAAGCCAACATAGTCTTTTTTTCTTTACAAAGAGATTTAATGATTTTCTTTAATTTAGAATAATTAGTAAACGACATTTTAGTTATAATTTCTCTAAAGGACCTCTGCACAGCTAGTAAACATTTTTAAATATCAATTAACTAAAGTAAAGCCGTGGTTTTCAAATATCTTTAAAAAATTATACTTAACTAACATGCCACAGCGGGTCACCGATTCTAACAACACAGATATTAAAACCGAATTAAAAGGTAATCTAAGCAAAAGTTTCTTTTCATTCTGTCATAAATAGAGCTAACATTAAGCAAATAACCTTCTTGCTTTAAATTTTTTCAATTGAATCTACGAACCTTAAGAGATAATTTTTGTTTTGTTTTTAAAAAAATAAATCTTAAATCGAAAAGTTACAGAAATCCGAAGACGACCAGAAACGAATTTACACAAAATCTGTAGATCACAAGTTTTCCACGAAGTTTGTGTTTGATACAATTAAATCGAGGAACTCGAGAAGGACAGATACAAAATCAACTGGAAAATCGGATATAAAACAACCGTTAAGAATAAATAAACCAAAAGATTTTATCCGATTTAAATGCACTTTTTTCTGTTGTCGAGAACTAAATTATTAGAAGATCGGAAATTAAAGGATTTTGCGTTAGAACTCGCACATAACGAATAATGATTCTAGCATTAGCGTCTCCTAATATTAAGAAATCGTCATCATTCGCCTAATCACAAGTATTGTGTGTCTTTCGAGATTTACTAACTAGCTATCGTAATTAGCAACAGACAAGTAAGAATTGGAGATTGCATTACCGGTAATTAGTTAAAAATGTGTTGGTAAATATATCGGAAATTTGACACTTTTTACCAGTAAAATTCGGTAAAACTAGAAAGAGACGAAATAAGTTTTTGAAGTCAAATATATATTTTTGTACGCACGTATATTTATATGTTTATATATTAAAAACGCAAAAGAGTGAAATGTTCTTAATTGAATCGTAAAAGTAGTTCACGTTCTTTATATTTTAAATTATTACGTTTATAGTTCTTTATATTTTTAAAGTATCGTATTACAGAATTACGCACAACGCAATAACAGCCAGAGAGCAATATCGATTTTAATCGCGTAACACTTAAATACTGTAGAAGAAATGGAACACATTTATTTGAATGCGAGCGTTCGACTGGCAACTTTCTAATCAGAATAGAAGAAAGAGAATTCAATCAGACACGGCACACTAGTGACTTTAGTATCCAATTTCACCGATGAGTCGGCAGCTATAAACCCGCAACGTTTTGAAAAATTACTGTTTTACCGATATTAATAATAAAAATGTCGTTAGATGCATCCCGTAAGTAAAAATAATGTAAACTGCGATGACCAATAAAATCTCTCTTATAATTAAGTTTAACTATAATCAAATTATCAAATATATTAAGTATCTCGAGCTTACCAATTATCCGAAGAAAGATCGGTAATAAGAGTTCGAAAAGCCAACTTATTTATGTCCTAAAAACATTCCATAATGGTTATCGACAAAAAAAAGACGAAAAAAGAAGGCTTCGTCGAATACTTTATCCAAGTTTCCGAAAGAATAACAATACGAAAAGACTATTAAAAAGTTCCAGTCTGTAAGGTTAGAGATCAGGTATTTGCCGACATTTCAAAGACAGAATATTAAGGTTATATTCCACCTTGTTTTTAGGAAAACGTTCCTAGTTTTAATCTTGTCGAGTTTTCCTTCTTTCTAAAAAAGTGTATTAATCTTCAATAACTCGCTATTTTCCGAGTCTAAAGTAAAATTTTCACCATCAAGCAATCGGCTCTGATGTGGGCCACTTTACTCCGCTGCTTTGTATTCTTTGTATAAAAGGAAGAAGCTTTTTCTTTTCAATTCTAAATCTCCGAGTTAAATCAGAAATATTAATTGTAGAAAATGTATCGTTCGAACGAACTTCACTAAGTTCTTGAAAAAAAAGCCCTTATCAGTTTCGGTCTCTAATTCCACAATTACCAACTGATTTCTCGGTAGTTTGTAACAAGTTTTTGGGGAGGTGGAACTACATTAAGACTCTCTAAGAAATTTGAACAACTTCATGCAGAATTCAAAATGTGCTAAAACTAGATAACATTAGATTTTTCTTTTTCGTATCGTTGCTCGAAGGATCCGAAATGTACAGAAAAGAGAAGATTGACTCGAAAATGTCGATTAGGAGCTGCTAGTTGCAACAGTCAAATGCTGCACGCGTTCCTTATGCAAATTGCTGGCCAATCGAATTCTGCCGATAATTCGTCTAACTTCGATAAATCTTTATCAAAATGCTTCTCGAGAAAAGTAACGAGATTTTCAGGATTCGACGAAACGGTCTGAACGAAGGAAAAGATCGTTGTGTTTTAACGCAGGTTTACAAGTAGAACTTTGACGTTTGTTAGACGAAGAGGCGAGAGACTTTGGCTCCACGACACTCGTTAAAGGTATTACACAAATTGATAAGTATAAATCAATAAAGTCGAGACGGTTAATAATGGGATAACTCGTTATATAAAACATTATATCGTTTCTTAAAGCCAACGATACCAAAGATTGGCAGCATCACCTTCCCCCGATATTTTGTTAAAATTATTAAAAGATTTGAGTGGTAAAAGATTTTCAGATAAACTACTATTTTATTATATCTTAAATTTTCTAGACTATCAAAATTTTGGAGTATAATATTACAGTAAATTTACTGTAATATTATACTTCAAAATTTTGATATTCGTTTCGATAGTATAAAACTAATATAGTACTGCATCTCAATGCGTAACATATATAGCCTATTATATTAGTAGGCTTATCGATGTTTTGAGATAATTGCTTTCGTAGTTTTTGTCGAAACTTCAATCTTTCATTCGAGTTATCCGATTGATTATTTTTATTTTTTGTAGTTAGGACACCTTTTACTTGAAGTGTTTTTGTTTTAGTCTTTCAATTTAGTAAGTAATTTTTTAATTTTAATTACGTTACTAAAGTATACAAATTTGAATAAGTTTTGAAGATTTTGTGGTGGAATAATGAGACGACGTTCATTTAATGCAAATGATCGAGAGACTCGCGGTGCGCGTAACAAAATCGACAGTTTCGGAGTTACGTCACTAATGTCCTCTGCGAGAGATATAACTGTTTATTTTATTATAAAATTTTCAAAAGAATAAAAAATGAATGAATTCTTTTCAGTTTCGATTTATTGACAAATTTTTAACAAATAACCTTTAAATAATTTATTTTTAATTAATTAAGTAGAAAAAAACGAATTACCTAAATATCGATTAAATATTTCTGAATATTGAAGGAAGAATTTTAATTAAAAGAAAATTTCAAAAGCTCTCAGACAAGATTGCTTCAAATGCAATTAAACTAAATTTAATTATATTTCGTATTAATTTTAATTGTTAAATTTATGGAATAAATACGCTATACAAATCAAAATTCAAAATTGTTTTCATCAAGAAATTTCCTTTCGAAAACAACTTTTATTTACATAAATTATTTTTAAACTAGTTTAATCACAACAGACAAAAACTCTTTTATTCAGAAAACTAAATAAATAAAAATCCTTTCTTAAGCCACACGTACTTTTTCTTTTTTTTATCAAACATCCGGACGACAAATTGATAAAGTTTCGTGCTTACAATTTAAGATAAACAAAAAGATTTTATGCAATTCACTACAAATAAATACGTTGCCAATGTTTATAAAGCAAAATCTAATTCGAAGTAGGAACATTTATAACAATAAATATTTCGTTTTGACCTTTTTTTTTCTATTTCGAAATTTCTAACAGTTTTATCTAATTTATTAGAGAACTTAATAAACAAATTTTATTTAAAAGAATATTTTAAAATTATTATAATTAATAAACAAATAGCACCCAAAGAACAGACTTTAGTATATAAACTATGTATTCATTCGAACGTGCTTCGAGATTTTGTGTATTTTGATGGAAACTTAAACATAAGTTTTTAATTAATGTGTTAAATTTCGGATCAAAATTACATTATCCTCTCTTCAATTAAAAACACAATCATGCGCAAAAAATATTGATTAGATTTAAATGAGAAGAATGGCCGACGAACATTTCACTTGCATAGAAATAACATCAATCCTATCATAGTCTAAATTATGCCAATTATATATACATGTAACATGTACAGTATATAAAACGATCTTCCGTATTTAGATTATATAAACGCATATAATGATCTATAAGATTATTATATGCAAAAACTTATATAGCCTACGTATAAGATAATTGTAACAATTAGGTAAATCTTTTGTCGCATTTTCTCGATGAAGTGAAAGCCTACATATTTATTTTATTCCCGCATTTTGAATCTAAAAAGAATTATCGACGATTAAAAAATATATGGAAAAAATGACAAATTGAGAAGTTACCTCGAATAAGTCGGTATATTCAATATAATAATATTTAATGACGAATATTTTCAAGTATTTATTGTCAGAAAGAGAAAACTTCTTTAGAATACAGATAGCCTACTCGACTAAAACCATTTCATAAACGATAAACACCTTAACGTGGCCGATTTATCGAATATCTCCCGACAAACGGACCACACGATAAATTATTAAAATCGTCCTCTATACAAATCGTTGGTTCAACAATCGAAAATGTTGCGTGAACGGAACGACGTCACGCCAAACAACGTGACGCGAGTTATATCTGTTGCGTGGACAACCGTTTTGTACTTTTATATTGACGTGACTGACTTCCCTAAGGCCAAAAAGGATTTAATTAAACATTAACCATATTGTACAAAATATAACGCGAAATATTATTTTCATTAAATATTAAAATATGTGAGAAAAGTCAATTTAAGAAAACTGTTTAGGTGTAACAAAAAATAGTCATAATTTATATATATATATATCTACCTTCCTATGTGTTATAAACAGTTTTTTAACTGGTTAACCCGATTTCACGAAGTTGGACGAAACCAAATAATTTAGAATGTGAATTATACAATCTGGGATCATTTTCTACCGGCAGAAATAATAATTTATAACGTAAAATGAGCATCGATACAAGCTGTTTTCTTAGCAATTATTTTCGTGCTAAATCTTCATTTTTCTACAGACACCGTAACAATAAATAGGTCTATATTTAAATTTTACATGGAAATGAATACACGACGACAAGTAGCATATATAATTACGATATCAAACAAAAATATTCAATGTTATTACAAAATTGAAAGTCTAAGAAGAGTATTGCAAATTATACGGAGACTAAATTTTAAGCCATTCGGTTTAAAATTTAATCGGTTAGCATTTTTCTGTTAAATAATAAAGTGGAATCTATAAAAAAAAAAAAAAAAAAGGAAAACGTCGTAAGATCATCAAATNCCCTATTTTAGGTGTTAACGTGAAGAAAACCGAAAACTTCATGTTACAAGCCCGTTGGCGAGGTGCGAACCCACGACCAGTGCTCGGTTGTTTTATCTACTCGGCCATTGGTGGGTCTTTATTTTCATTTTTTAACAATCTTTATAAATAAATATAAAAAACACGGATTTTACTGAATCTTTAAATATTTATTATATGTTATAGACTAAATTACTTTGTACTAAACACGGTCGGCCTGAAATTTAATGGACTTTCGGTATTAAAGAATGCCCCTGCCCCAATTAGCTCCGATAAATCCAGGGACTATCGTAAAGGCTATTCATTTATTCATTTATAGATTAATTTCGTGAGAGAAAAAATTTACTTTCTTCAATTATTAATTACAGTTAACGTAATTAAAATACATAATATTTGATGAAGTTTAAGCAAATAATCTTAATCGCTTTTAAAATTGTTAATTACTGTATTTTCGACAATAAAGTATTATTTATTAACTGATAAAACGTATTTAAACTTGAAATCGATCATTTTAAATTATAATGAAACTCCAAGAACATGAAAAAACAAACATTATATATTAGACCAGCCTATATACAGACGACTCAATAGCGGCCGGATGGCCGAGCGGTCAAGGTGGCAGCCTACCGCTCTGGGGAACCCGGGCTCGAATCCCGACTGGCCGAAAAATCCCCAGGAATTTTTCCAGGGGGTGGTCCGTTCGGATATGTTGGGTCCCGTCTCNAGAAAACTCAAAGACGACTCGACTCAATGGCCAAGGCGTTATGGGTGGTAGGTAGTCCATTTCTCGGGAGGTAGTCCATCTCCTATACGTCGGACCTCACTCTCCGGCCTCCCCCTTGTGAACTTGGCCGAATCCATAGCGGATAAAGGCCCTCTTAGTGCCTACGAGACTAGGGGAAAAAACCTTACAGTTTTTAAATTTAAAGCGAGTACTTTTAGTAAATCTTGCGCCATCTATTGTCATTTTCATCAACTAAATTTTCTTTTGACACATACAGTACAGTATATCCATTCATTGATATTTTAAAGACCTCATTTAGCTAAAAAGTTTTCTTAGGAATATTTTTTATTTTTTGAATTCATATAATATTTAAAAAATAGTATTTATTCTATATATAATATCTAGCTTAAAAACGTAACGAAATGTTTTTTTTTTTTTTTTTTACAAATATTCTTTACTGGAAACAAGTGGGCGAAAGTGAGGCTGTTTACGGTGACCAGGAGAAAAGTATCCCTAGTTTATTTATACTAGGCTATTGCGTATTTTTGTTAAATCATCGCTATTCTATAAGTTTACATAAACGTTTTCCAAGCCCGTCGTGTATTCGGTCGGGCCCGCGAAGGGATGGCAAGTGGTGAAGGCGGGGACTCGACATACTATCCGGGACGGGCCTAGCTACCGAGCATATCCTTCCGGGCCACCTCGAAAATAGGAAGAAATTTTTGGCCCGAAGTGTCTGTTTTGAAATTTATATTTACGTCCTGAAAACTCAATACATTTTAGCCAATCGATGTACAGGTACGATGAAGATATTTAGTTAAATTCCAAACACAATTATCAGGTCGTAATCATGCATAGGTATTTTGAAAAACACTCTTCGTTTATTACCTTTGTTTCAAGTCTCTACCTCTCATAGTAACAGTTCATAAAAAAAATTGTCTTCTTGTTTATTGTATATTTTTGTTTGTTATTTTTCTAAATAAATTATGTATTGCAGTTTATGTTTACCATAAAAGTAATATTATGGTACTGCATGCGTTACTATGTACAATACAGCTTTTTGTTAACAACCAATTAATTATTTGATAATTAGAAAGTGATGCCTTAAATATTTTACGTTTTAACATTGCTTAAACATATTATTCATATTTATTACGTAATTTCTTCTTATATGTAGTAGACGTTTTACTATGTTTTAGTAATATTTTTGAAAAGACATTACGCAATTTTATCTGGAGAATTGTATAGGAATTAGAAAACTCAAACGTTATTCTGTAGACTGGTAGGGCTTTTTATGTGTTACACTAAAATAATTTTTTTTAATGGTTATACGAGTATTAACGCTTTGATATCTGAACATAAGTAATTTTATGTGTATTTTAATTTATTAAAGCATTGATGCGTAATTAAAACGCAAATAACACAAATAACGACTTAGTAAATACAGTATATATTTTGTTTATTACTATAGTTTGTTAAAGAGTTTATTCTTTTCTCTTATACATTAACAATATATTCATAAGATGAAATACTGACGAAAAATATAATTGTATTTCATGTTAACATGAAAATTTAGAAATATAAGAGAGTTCAAAACAAAATTTTTATATAATCTTCGTCTCTAATAAGTGATAAGATTTGAAATTCGACTATAATTTTGCTTTCCATTGTTTTTCGTGATTATAAAGAATTACTTTATATCTGATGATAAATTGAATATCATTCCGTATTTCTGGCAATAAATCCAAGACTGTTCTCTCGTATTTGTGGATAACAGTAGCGTGCTGTGACATTTGATGATAGGGAAGCTGTATTTCTGTAAGAAGCAGATATCCAGGGGCAATCAGTCAATTGCGCGTCAGTGATGGTCTAGGGTCCATTCGTATCGTTTATTCGATAAGCCAGTAAAAACCGTAGACTTCCCTAAATGCATTTTTAATATCACAATTACATTCCGAATCGCTAGCCACGATATAAGAGCTACAATTATAATACAAATAAAGTAATTATATACAAATAAAATAGTAAAAACTTACTTGGTGAAATAAAATGTGTGGTGGATGTATCGGTACATACCTGACACAAAATATTCTTCAATTGTATGAATATAATAACATAATAATTAGAATATAATAATATGAATATACTTTTATATTCATAAGAAGAAAATTATAATATAGCTTTGTAAAGAAACATACATAAAAATATAAAATATTCTTTACTTTTTAAATCTTAAAACAATGGACTTAGTCAAATAGCTCCCTACGAGTGGTTAATGGATGGAATCGAAGACGGTTGCAGAGCGTGCATACACTCGAACTGCCAAATCCCCATGGTGCCGATACCGATCAATGTCAAACACCTCTTTTGTCGCATCACTAGTATATCTCAAAGGACGAGACAGGGCTAGTGTAGATTTTAAATGTTTCTCGCCATTGCTGTAAAAATCTAAACATGTTAAACTTAATAGATTGTCCGTCATTTGTTTTTTAACTGATTCGTTTTAGGACCAGGTGTCCACGGAAATTTCCAAAATTTACAACTTTTCGTTCAGTCACTCTCGTTGAACTGGAAAAATTTCTGTCTTTATTACATTAATAATACGAAGAAATCAGTCTCCACTGTACTCGGCTAGAGATGGTTCGGTTAAGCTTTTGTTTAAGTAGAATTTCGGCTCTTTCATCAGGGTTTTGTTTATGTTCCCAATTCCCTAATCGCTTAATTATTTAACTACTTATTAAGTAGAAATAAGTCGAAACCGGTTACTTTGTATGTACTCGAAAATTTGTAGTCTCGGGAAAAAATGGAAAGACAAATTTTTATGACAAACGGATACATAAATCGTAAATTTAAGGAAAATAAATTCTAGAGCTTTTTCTGTACCTCGTGCATCTCTCTCATTCATTAAATTTAGTTGTAAATGACGCTGTCAAAGTAACGGTTAATTTTTTAACATTATAAAAGAATTGTACACGTTTTTTTTTCTACATCCCCTTAAAGATGGGATATACGAAATCGTAATATCACTGGTGTAACATTGAAATCCGTGAGTAATATAAAATCGGAGAGCGGAATAAAAATATCAAATATTTTAATCTATTTTTTAAACTCCTGTCAACTATACAGAACTATCATAAAAACATACCAGTAAATTCTTATCGGTTGGTTAAGTTATAAATCTACTCGCGATTCACGTAATCGGGCGTGGGCGGCCAATTATCTAGCGGACAGGCGGCTAACAGCCTAGAACCGGTCCCGGATAGAATTGGATGCGGTATACGTGTAGCATCCACCCAAGGTCCTAGGCTTCCACCGGCTAAACCGGGTGAGGTTGGTGCTCTGTAAAACGCATGCGCGAATCTGGCTTTTTGGATGCTGACAATACAGCGCTTCCACTCCGCTACTAATATTAGAATATACAATAACGATCTTATTTTTTTTCACGTGTAGTATAGAAATTTGTAATAAGATACATAATGCGATTATAATAAAATATTGTGCGATTATTTCCATATAATTAAAATTAATATGTATTTATTTTTTAGAAAATACAAGGGAAGCGGCGCATTCACCACTTCTAATGACGGCACACATTGGTGGATAATATTTGTAGTGTGATA
Organism: Centruroides sculpturatus; assembly: GCF_000671375.1. Taxonomy (NCBI): domain Eukaryota; kingdom Metazoa; phylum Arthropoda; class Arachnida; order Scorpiones; family Buthidae; genus Centruroides; species Centruroides sculpturatus. The sequence goes on along the minus strand of NW_019384361.1, from coordinate 742,870 downwards.
CGTGAGGAGTGTGATTCCGTCTGTAAAAATCTACAATGACATCTCTATCCTTGCCATGCACTATAAAGTTTTGTATGCTCTGAAAATCTCAAACACCATCATCTCTTCGAAAAAGGAAAAGTTGAAGACAGATATTTGGTTTGTGTACTAAACTGTGCCAAACGCTCTGTCTTCGTAAATTTTCTTCATTGTCTATGAAATAGCTTAGAATCCAATTGTAAAGATATATTACATATAAATGTAAAAAGATTGCAATTGCACGAATATATCTGTATAAGTTTCAGTTGGAATCATTGTCGATAACATACGGCATACATTTGACAACTTAACTTTTGCCGGACCACTATCAAAAAACTCTGACCTAAAATAGGGCCTATAACATTTTAAATTAAAATTAAAATAATTAATAATTTAAAGTTATTAATTTAAATACTTACGATGTATATCTCGTTTCTTTTTAATCTTGAACTGGAATCTACATTAGAGAATGAGAAGCCAAACATCGTATTTGAAACTGTCTCCCATCTCCTTGACAAATTGATGCAACAAGACAAATTATTGTTACATAAATAATGTAATTTATAACAATTCTGTGCAAATAATAAACCTTTATACTTATGTCATATAAATATTCATTGTTAAGTTTATTAAATGAAAGTTATGTTTTCAAAATTTAAAGGCGAGTAGAGTAAAAAGAAATAATAAATTTCTTATGAAAAGTTAAATTACAGTAGTCCTACATTTTAATTTTATATAAGTATAATTTAAGTTAAGTAATTTAGTATTTTATATATTTTTTGAAAATGCTTCTGTAAAAATATAAATAACGTTAATAAATATAGGCGTATAAGAAATAACCGTACTGATAGAATATGAAAAGAAATGTGAATAGGATAATGACGATCTAAATTCACTTGGATTCACATGCCAATATACGATTTATTAAAAAAATCAGAAATTTTAAAATTGACATCATACTGATTCAAGAAAGCTGGCTTATCCACGCTAAAAAGCGTGACATGCCACAGTTTATTGCTTACTACAATTACAGAACAGGCTCCCCTGGCGGAGGCCTCATCACTTACATCAAGCTCCACATCCCGACGTCCCTCATTGAAACAAAGATAACCAACGGGGCTGGCCAACCTGAATGGATTATCACCGACATCTACTTGACTAAACGCATCAGAATCATAAACGTATACTTCTCCCCACAAGCAAACAACCACCTCACGGAAAGTATTCTTAACAGAAATGACCATTTCACCACCATCATTTGCGGTGATTTTAACGCCCATAACACCATGTGGGGTAACTCCTCGACAGATGTCAGAGGTCGCATTATCGCAGACCATCTTATGTCCACCGACACTATCCTCCTCAATGATGGCCAGTTCACATATTACAACCCAAAAGGTAATAAAACAGCCATAGACCTCACTCTCGTTACGAACGACATTGCAACACTTGCAAACTGGAACCCCTTGTCTCTTTTCTGCGGCAGCCACTATCGCAAGATCGAAACCGACTTTTCCAACATCAGGACAGGCAAACTTAAAGCGAATAACCAAACTCACACTAGCACCTACATTAACATATCACAAACATTCATCTTCTGGGCTACTCACACGGACTGGACCTATGACGATTTCATCAACAAATACAAAGAACTCACATACACCCTTATCAATCGCAACCACGTCCACAGAGCCACAAGCCCCCGTGCTGGAATAACGAATGCCAACGGAAATTAGCAAAAAACCGGCAAGCATTTCACCGCTTCCACAGATATACTAACCGAGAAAACTGGATCCATGCCAAACGAGCGACAGCAGATCTTCAACACACTATACTTGCTCAAAAACGCACTTTTTGGAAGAACCTTTCTACCTCTCCCAACTACAAGAACAATTTATGAAAAATAATCCACCTCCTACGCACAAACTAATCCCCACAACGATCATCTCATCATCAAACAAGACGGGCAGACTATCACACACCTGTGAGGACCCAAAAAATGAATTGAAATTAAATAATTATTATTAGAAATTTATTAAAACGAAACTAGAAGAAAAAAATCGTCTATTGTTAAAAACCGATCAAAGATCGAATTAGTTGCGTTAGTCATATGAAACCGCGACGAGAGGAAAAAACTTTATTGATGTAAACAGAACGTAATAATTTTAAATGATTAATAAGTGTAAACAAACGACCTCCAGTAGAGATGGACCTTTGAAAAGTCGTTCATATGCACATAATTAGAACATAGAAATTTGGAAAAGAGGAAAGATTAATGACGAAAAAGGACATCGCGTCGTGTCGTTAAATTTCAAAAAACGTCACAGACTAGACAACAATGGTGGAAAATATGAGCGCAAGTTTCAAAGTTCCATCAACATTTTGCAGCCAGAATAACGGATGGTGTCAAGTAGATTCTTCAAGGCGGATCTTTCTCGTGACTCGAAAAGGAATCGTTTTTCGCTTAGAAACAGACGAGGGAGCCAATCAGAAAACAAATTGGAGAACGGAGATTGATATAATCCCCGATCTTCAAGGACAGAGGGACTTCTTCCATAAACTGTGCTGCGGAGTACCTGCACTCCAAAAAGGTCCGAAGCGAAAACTCTCTGTTGTGTGTCGACGCACAGAAGACGAAGAGTCCGCACTAGTGTCCATCGAGAGAGCCGTGCCGCCGACGCTTACCCACAAGTCTCCTTACCTACCGCAGCCCCGGGGCCCATCTCCGAGTGACGATAGAAAAACATCCTCGACGTTTAAAACTTATGAACATTTAACTGGTTAAGAAACTTTGTGCATAGTGTAAGTTATTTCCTGTTAAATTAAACAGATTTTTGTGAGATTCTTGTCATCTGTGTCTCCTCCGCCACACCCACACGCGTTCGACCCTAGATCATTCTGACGTGGGATTAACGATTCCCCCTCCGGAAGTCGGCGAACTTACACACCCTAATCGTCAAGCTGACATCTTCAACCAATGCTTTAACCCACAAACTCAGATTCATCCTATTCACATTCGCTCCCCCACCAAACAGACCTTCCTAAAGACGCCTTCAATTGTCTTTTCACCGAACATGAACTCAACAGCACTTTAAGGAAAGGGAGGAACACCCCCGGTTTAGACGGCATCACCATGAAGATTCTCAAAGCTTTCAACAACCAGGCCAAACGCCAATTACTCAACATTTACAATAACATCTGGACAACAGGCTCCATCTCCTACCAAATGAACAAAACAATCATCATCCCGATACGCAAACAAGGTAAAGACACGACGAACGTCGCCAATTACCGTCCGATTGCCTTGACATCAACAATCTCTAAAACCGTCGAACGCATGATTATCAAACGTTGGCACAACCTTGCCCATCAACAACAATGGTTCAACTATAAACACTTTGATGGCATTCCGGGCAAGGGGACAACAGACCTTCTTACCCACATGATGATCCAGATATACACTCCGCGTAACAGGCCAATTCCTCAACATCCTCACCTTCGACATACACAAAGCTTTCGACTCTGTCAAACATCATCACATCCTCCGCAAAGCCATTGCCAAAGGCCTCAAAGGCAACTCCCTCATATGGTTAAACAATTTCTTACATAACAGACAGGTTATGGTTAAATGGAGAGGTCATACCTCTTCAGAACTCACCGAATGCATAGGTATTCCTCAAGGCAACGTTGTCTCACCGTTTCAACCACAAAAATGTGCTATTCTCCGCATCCAAATCAACATCCATAACAATCAGGACATTATTCTCCAGGGCCAGAACATCCCTGAAGTTAACAAACTGAAAACTCTTGGCATTTTTATCACGGCTAATCTCTCTTGGAAAACACACGTACAGTACAATACATCCACAACAAACGCAGAAAACTTAACATTTTCAAAATTTTCTGCAATAAGAATACAGGCGGCCATCTTACTGACCTCCTCTGCATTGCTAACAGCACCATTGGTAGTATTATTACATACACCATCCCCAGTATAGCTTCCCTCACCAAGACACAGCTCCACACCTTAGAGTCTATTCAAACCCAATACGTCAAACACAGCCTGGGTCTTCCCATCTCTACTTACAACACCGTTACACTCCGCACCGCAAATAAAACCTCCCTCTACTGCCGCTTCCACAAATGCATCATTAAACAAAACTGCACCTACGTCAAGAAAGCTACCTCAGACCTCCTTTTCCACTCCATTATTCAGAACATACACAATTCTGGCGCCTCTCTTGTCAAGATTCCGTTCATTCACTTCACCCGCTCCTGACTTCTCCTGCACAACGTTTAACCATCCAATCTTCCGTTAAAGCCGTCCAGCATCACCAACGCCTTCATCCACAACATCCATCTCGACGACCTTGCCTTCCAAAATTCCAATCTCCCGGACATTTTCATCCAACAGTCCTTTATTAAAGAATGGGAGGAGCAGCAAAATATCAACACCATCGTTGCCACTGATGGGTCGAAAACCTCCAAGACCGTGACAGCGGCTTTTGTTGACACAAAAAGAACATCGCGGCTCACTTCTCTCTCCACCCTGAGGCCACGATTTTCACTGCGGAAGGATACGCAATCCTTCAGGCAATCCATCATGTCACCCACAAAAAAGGCTGATGCCATCATTTGTACAGACTCGAAATCGGTTCTTAAGGCTCTCCACGCTCAACATGAGAAGTCCTCTACCTTAATTCAAATCATTAACACCATCCTCAACCAAAGGCATATCTTAACCTTCAAACCAAGCTTATCTGGACCCCGGCTCACAAAGGCATTCCCATCAACGAACAAGCGGACAATCTCGCCAAAACCAACCCCCTCAACTCTAACATCACCCACTACATTACCGCCGAAGACCTCAACTCTCTCATCAAGTCCGACAACGAAAAACATATGAACAACAAATGGAACGCCTACCTCAAAAACTATCTCTACCCTTGGTTTTCTAACATATCAGATATTTCTATTCCTGACATCACTGACCGCCGTATCAACGTCCTCATCAACCACGCAAGAACAAACTCTTTGCTTACTAACCACTTTCTTTATACCCGCAACATCTGCACCACTGACCAGTGCAAATACTGCCCAAACAAAACAGACACAACCATACACCGACTCAACGAGTGTTCAAAATTTGACGACATCAGGGGTAGAATCCTCTCCAACAACAGTCTAACAAAAAATCATCTTCTCAACATCAGCGACTACCTCCAATTAAACCCGAAAGACGTTTGCCTTCAATCCTTATCGACCTTTTTTAATGAATACAAAAATACCTACAACTACTAAATCAATTTAACTTTCTCATCTCTCATTATGACTGCCAACGGTCCACTCATGTGTACTGACATGTGTACTGATTTTTCCAAACATGTGTACTGATTTTTCCAAACATTTGTGTACTGATTTTTGTGTACCCCGACATGTGTACTGATTTTTCCAAACATTTCTTCTAGACCAGGGATGTCCAGCCCGCGGCCCGCGGGCCGCATGCGGTCCAAGGCAAGTTCCAATGCGGCCCAATAAACGTGTAAACAAAACCGACAAATTGTTTTATTTTATTTATTTTTTTATTTCAACGGCATAAACTCAAAAAAAGAAGTTTCACAAAGCCGTAAACTTTTATACATATTTTATTTTTGAGTGAAAAGGAAATATTTTCAAATACTTGGAAATGTGTGAATGACGAAGGAATACTATATAAAGCTAGAGTTGTGACTCAAAGGATCAGGGGCGCCGCTAGCTGTTTGAACGCCCGTGTACAATACCGATTATGCCGCCCCCTGTTTAACTACGACTACCTGCGCTGAGCTTGCCAGAAAGGCTCTTTAGTGTTGTCTCATAAAGGTGTGAAAAAAGAAAAGAAATACTTTACAAAAAGAACTATTTATTATTACTAAGTTATTTTTATTTACTTAAGTGTAAAACCATATAAATATTTATCTACAGAAATTGAACTCTTCTTGCCTTCATGTTTGCGAAATCTGCTATCAATTTTCTTGTATCCAAGCTGTCTAAGATTTCATGTTCAATTGAAACTATAGCTATAAACTAAATTACTTAGTCTTTGCTGGTGCATTGTTGATCTTAAATNTGTGACCAAAGAACTTTAACCTCAAGCGTGCAATCATTGCCTCGAAGGTGATTTGTGGTCGAATTTTATCTAGGACTTCTTTATTACTTGTTCTATCTGTCCACGGGATTCTGAGGATCCGCCGCCAACACCAAAGTTGGAATGCATCTATCCTTCTTCTATCCCTTTTTCTTACTGTCCAGCTTTCACAACCATAGGTTGTGATTGGGAATACAATTTCCTGGACCAGTTTGGCCTTAGTAGATATTTTGATGTCTCGGCTTTTCCAGATGTTGTCCATCTTGGTTAGAGCAGTGCGGCTCAAGGTTAACCTTCGCTTAAACTCCTCTGTGCATGCTCCTGTTCTACTTAACTTCGAACCAAGAAAGATAAAATCATCCATAATCTCTAGTTAGTAGTCATCTACTGTCACTTTCCCATGCAGTTCAACTGTTGTCATTACCTTGGTCTTTTGGATGTTGAGCATTAGGCCCATCTCTTCACTCTCGTCTTTTATGCTCTTGATTAAAGTGACCAGATCTTCTGCCTCTGCTAGTAAAGTTGTATCATTTGTATACCTCAAATCAGGGGTGTCAAACCCGCGGCCCGCGGACCGCATGCGGTCCAGTAAACGTGTAAAAAAACCGACAAACTTTTTAATTTAATTTATTTATTTCAATGGCATAAGCTAAAAAAAAAGAAGCTTCACAAAGCCGTAAACCTTTATATATATATTATTTTTTAGTGGAAAGAAAATATTTTGAAATACAGTACTTGGAAATGTGTGAATGAGGAAGGAATACAAAATAAAGCTAAAGTTGAGACTCAAAGAATTATAGACCCAAATTCAGGAAAAGGAGGAAGGCCAAAAGACAAAAAGTAGTGAAAAAGGTTAAATAGACTTTCTGTTATGCAAATATGGATCCATAATTTTCCAATCTTCCTCACATTTTTATCTTTTGTCCTTTCTCTCCTTTTCCCGAATTTGGGTCTATTATCCTTTGAGTTCCAACTCCAGTTTTATTTAGTATTCCTTCCAGCATTGCATGATTTGGCTACTTTGCGCCAAAGTTGTCTGCCCTTTTTTATTTGGCGTAAAAAATATCATTTGGCGCATTGACTACTTTTCGGGCTACAAATTATTTATAAATATATTAGTCGAATAAAAATGCACTTTAAAATGGTGTTTCGTCGTTTTTTTATTAATTAGATACCCAAATAAAACAAATATTTGTGCTTTTCAAATAAATTTTTGTTTGTCTCCTTTATAATAAATGAATTTATCTATTTCTAAGTAAAAATTGAAAGTGTCTGTAGAAGTAATTTTTTTAAAATATCCTTTTCGTAATAAAGTTTTAATACTTATTACTATAATCTAGACATGTTAATCCTTAAATATACAAGTATATTTAAGGATTAGGTCGCAAATATATTGTATATACTTGTGGCCCAAAACGCCATGACACCTTCCAAAGTGGCCCAGAGGAACAAAAACGTTGGACAACCCTGTTCTAGACCTTCCAAGTTTTTCAACTTGAGATCACCATCTGTTTCACAACCCAACTCCACTCACCTGAAATAACTACTACACGGGGCGAAATAGTCAAAGTAGCTAACGCCTAACTTCAATACTAGAGGGCGGCAAGCAAGCAAGCAACCACGTTTTCGTAAGGAGTGAGCGCGAAACTATGGCTTTAAATTTAGAAAGTAATTGTGATCGTTTCTGATTTTCTAAACAATATATTTGTTAATTACATGTTGGAAATGTCTTCGGGTAAGAAAAAGTATCGTTTATTTATTTTCCTTTTCACCGATGATGATTTGACAATTTATGAATTTTGACAAAACGAAAACAATTATTTTTGGGATTCTAAATAAATACACTTCTTATGACCCTTCTTATCCTCTGTCCGTAGACGTGTTTTACCAAAGATAACGACATATCCAATAAATATGTATATATAATATAATAATAATAATGAGTTAATAAAGATGTTTTTATTTCTATATTAGTGGAATTATAAATTTATAATTTGAAGAGGATGTGTATGTAATAGATAGTGGTCAATTTTTCTATATTTAAAATCAGTATATATGTTTTTATTTCTCAACTGTGAAAATAAAGGCTCTATTCAAGCTTCGAATGAGATGGTTGGGACTTCAACAGAGCTGTAGACCATATCTGTAGGACCAAAGTAGTCAAAGGAACCACATTTCTACATTCAACCCTTTGCAAGATACAACCTTCTAAACTTGGCCTACTTTCTGGGCAGGGGTGCAATTTGTTGTGCTGTGCACTCTGCTAAAACTCACATTTAACTATTTAGCGACGTGATTATGCCAGCTTTGAATAGTTCTTGAAGTACTCGTTGTTATATAGTTTTAGGGGTGAAGTACTAGCAATAGCAAGCACCTCAGAGCACGGAGAATAGGCAGCAGTACTGGTTCAAGGTAAAAACTGTTTTTGGTCAGTAGAAGTTAATGCATTTCTTCTTTATATTATAGGCACTGGTTACTGTTATGGCACCAGTGCCACATACAAACATGACATCTGCAACCAAGATGGTGACTGGAACTGTCGCATTCAGGTTTAGTATTTAGAAGCAAATATTCCGCAAATTGTCACACGTAGGGATATGGCTTCTTTGACTTATTTGCTTCTAAGGATATGGTCTACAGCTCTGTAAGGTCCCAGCAGTGTCATTCAGATCTGCAATTTTACCATTTTAGTAATTAAACATTTCTGTAATATGTATACAGAAGTATATACTATAACATTATTGTTTGCATTAATTAATATTAAATATTGCATTAAGGGTATTCTCATTTGAAAAGCCCAATAATGCTAAAATAAATACTGTACATAAAATAATGCTAAAGATCATTCAATATATAATTAAAACTTTCATAATGTTTTGCAGAATTCATTCAATTATTAATATATAAATTTATATTAAAGCATATTAATTTATATTAAGCATATTAAAATATTAATTAATTTAGTCTAAAATTTCTAATGTATTTTAGACACCACTAAATAGATATTTCATTGTATTAAAGTATAATGGATTATCTGTTCAGAGGTTGTACTGATATTCTGAATAAGTAGCATGCAGTTAATGATACTTTATTAAAGGCATTAAAATTTCCTACTCTTATAATATATGCAACCGTAATTAATATTGTCTGGATGATGTTATTTTGGATTGGAGACTTATAATGTAATCGTAGAGAAAAGGCAGGGTTATAGAGAAAGATTGAAAAACTCCTCTTGCTTGTAGCCATTGTAGGTGGAGGGGACATAATGTTTGCTGGGGAACTGCTTGGCATTTTTTTCTTCTAAATCTTTGCAACTTTAAAATCAGTACAAAATTTGGCACGTATTTGAAATTGGAACATGAGCTCAAAAGTTGGTACTGTACTGATTAAATCAGCAGGCTATAGCTGGTTGCTTTAGTAATAGGAAATTATCTAAATGTTTAGCAGTTTTATCTTACACAATTGATCTAATAGTTATCTAATGAATCAAATAGTAATTGATATTTGTGATGGGCAATATTTTTGTAATATCAATGCTGTTGAATAGTTTTGGTGTAGTCAACTATGAGATATTGAATGATTTAATCGAATGATAGTATTGTGATTGTTTGCATAGACTGTCAACTGTGAATCATCAAGTTTACACAAGGGTCAGGTCTAGTAATGAAGGAAGGGGGAGGTCTACCTATTCTGTTCTTTGGCAGTATTTGCATGCATCTATAGTAAGAAGAAAAAAACATACATAAAACTTAAATGGATATGTATTTCAGAAGAATTAAGTTCTTTCATACTGAGTTCAGACTATTACAAATGTAAATTGTATTTGTGGTTTTTGCAGTAACAGCTTGCCTTTGTAAATGTCATCCTGTGCATTATTTAGAGAAAAATATTTATTTTTAAAAATCATTCATAGTGGCAAAATTTCAAAGATGAGCTGCACATTTTCATATATCTGAACAGCTGCAGTTCTTTGAAATTCTGTAACAATCTATTCTATATATGAACAGTAGTAGTCTATTTTTGAAATCTTTGAAAGATCTTTGGAACATTGAAACATAAAAAATTTTACATTTTTGTGCTAACATTCCATTTACATCGAAACCTGATGATGACTATTTAAAATGGAAGAAAACATTTGTTTAGACGACAGTTATTGCTGGCTTAATGGTAATTGCTGATTTTTTATTTAAATATATACCAGTAGCATTGTGGTGATTGAACATTGAACTTTTGAAAATTTCAAGTATTCCATTTTATGAAATATTATCTGATGATGGCCTGAAAAAGTCAAAAACATTTGTTTTAGCATATATTTGCTGAAGTTTAAAGGTTAGATAGAGATATTTTTATGGTTAATAATTGCACAGTTTGACAATCTGATTGATACTATTAATGATACTGCCTAAAATATTTAGTATCAGGTACTGTACTTCTTTAAAGTATTGATAGTATCAGCATTTGCATTGGTATCGACCCATTTCTTCATATGTTATGAAATTTTAAGTATGCAATCCACTTAATTCATAAATAATTAAAAATAATGAGTTGTAATTAAATATATATATTTAATTTTTATTATATAAAAATTCATATAATATATATAAATATTATATAAATTATATAAATAATATTATATAAAAATATATAAAATTTTTAATCTAATTTTTATTCATGTAAACATTAGGTTGTGTGTATGTGTTGTAAATCTGTATTAATATAATATAAATATAATATCTGCAGATTGCTAATTATATGTAAGAAAAATAATGGATCATTATCATATTGGAATAGATAGAAAGATGATCTTATAAGCCTAAGATAATGAATAATTTTTACTTATTCATTAATCTTATTACTTTATTTGGATCTAATTTATTTTTATTACATAATATTTGATTACTTTATAGTTTTGAATTTTGTTTATTTATGATATAAATCTTAAAAATATATAATTATTTTAAACAAAATTTATAATATGAAATTTGTTTTTAAATTTGTAGATATTGAAGATGAGTTAAATGATGTTGAAGAACAACTTCAACAATTGGAACAGGAAATTCATATTTTGTTGAACAAACAACAAGAATTGCAACAAAAACGAGAAAAGTTAAAGCAGAAGTTACAGTTAAAAGCTTCAGAAGAATTATCAAAAGTTGATTGGGAACATAATGGTAACTTCATGCACTATACTTTTTTATGTGTTACTGATATAATATAAATCCTAATCCCTATTTTAAAATTTATTTATAATTACATTTTGTATTTATATGAATCAGCAGTGCCCATAGATTATAGATAGGGGAGGGCACAAGCTATAAAAAAGGGTAACGTATGTACATTATATAAAATATACTTTATATATATAGGATATAGATAGCCCAACTAGATCACATTCTTTAAAAACTTGTTAAAAGACCATTCCCATATGCATAATGTTAAACAATCAATTAAATATATATACTATTTCATACTATTAAAATCATAATGATGCATCTTGTTATTTTTAAAAGTAACAAGTAAAGATGCATCATTATGTAATAAGATAGTAAAATGTTATTTTAATTGTGTGAAATATTTGTATAACATTTTAATAAGAAAAAAAGAAGAAAAAAATATACTGAGTATTCTGTACCTTGTAATTTTTCTGCATCTGATACATCACCAGTTCACATTTCTGTACAGTAATTATTCAAACATATTTTTGTTTGAAAATGAATTTGAAAGGTTATAAATTCAATTTCCAATTTATGATTTAAAAGTAAGTTCTAAAGTTATATAATTCTAGTAAAGTGTAAAATATCAGTTAATATTATAGTGCACAAATTTTTCTTAGTCTTGTATTACAGATCTTACAACTAATAGTAACATTAATATATATACATATATTATTTTACATTAATGAATCTTATATCTAACTGAATCATCAAAGATTCTGTTAGATATAAAGCCTTGAAATCATTGTTTGTTTTTCTTCTAATAGATTTTCCATGGTCTACAAAATTATTAGAATTGCTAAAATCTGTTTTCAAAATAAATTCACTTCGACCATATCAGTTATCCACAATGAATGCAACACTTTCTGGACAAGACTGCATCTTAATAATGCCAACTGGTGGAGGGAAGAGTTTATGTTATCAATTAACAGCACTTGTTTCTTCAGGTTAGTAAATTTTGACTATCTCCTTCCAATCTTAGGTATGTGTTTAGTCATAGAACTGAGGAATGTACAATACCTTACAACATTTCACAGACTGCAGTAAACAAGTTTTTATTCTCTACATTGGAATATCCTTAGGACAAATTAATCTAAATGTTCAACAGCTTAGTTTTATTCATTCAGCAGCCCATTGTTCATTATACATTTTTACGTTAGGTCTATATAAAATAGTCTTGTAGCTAGGAATGAATTATTGGGGGTGGGCTAGATTGTTAAATGATGGACAAGCTAAAATGTATAGATTCATAAATAGACCTAATATTAGTAGGAATGCTACATGAACTCCTTCAACTTTTATCATTTTAATTTTTCTGCTTTTTTAAACTGGAGAATTAAAATGAATGATTTTTGACAGATTATTATTAATTTAATCTGTTAAAAATAGGTTTATATTATCTGATAATGCAAGGGATGAGAATTAGATAAACAAAAAAAATTAATAACTGAAACACGACACACAGAGAGCAGGTTGTAATGAATGAATAATATATGTGATGCAGTTCCAAAAGAAACTGGACTGTTTTTCTGCTGAGTGATAATATAAACTATTCTCTTTTTGTTACGAAGTCAATGTCTTAAACATTTGAGTCTGCCAAGTAGGGGTTGAGTTTTCACATCAATAGGTTTGCTACAAGCAATTTGGTAACATTGTCTTAGTGTTGTGTTGTGATTCAAGAATGAACTTGAAATTTGAACAAACATTAAATTTTGCATTAAACTTTTGAAATGCTTTTGGATGTCTATAGTAAGTCATGGGCAAGACTACAATATCTTTCACCCAAGAAGGCAACACAAGTCAGGATTGTGACACAATGCATGTTGATAATTTATTTTTTTCAAAAGGGAATGGTGTCCTGGGAATTTGTTTCTCATAGTCAGACGCTGAATTCAGATTATTACTGCAACATTTTGAGTTGACTCTGGAAGTAGTTTGTTACAAAAGACCAGAACTGTAGCATAGCCAACTCCTTCATGATGAAGCTTCCACATGCAGCCTTCAAAGTACAAGCAAGTGTCTTTTGCAAAAAACAAATAATTTTCTTCCTCTCTTTCTACTCACTGGGTTTAGTCTTTTATTACTTCTTTTTGTTCTCAAATAACATTGAAAGTCAAGAGCATTTCAATATAATAAAGGAAAACCAGCCTGAATCACAACAGGTACAGTACTTTGGAATTTTTCAAACAGTGACTTTCAAGGAGTATTTCAAGTTTGGCAGAAGTGATGGAATTGCTTTATAAATTATGGAATGACTACTTTGGGGGAGATGGCAGCTATATTTGTATTACGTAAGTATTGAAACTTTTATAGATTGAATCTCGTTTTTTTTTATCACATTTCATATTTTTCTTTTCCAGTCAGCACTATTAACTACAGTTCATGTGTTAAAAAAATAACAGTTGCCTAAGTTTACGTGATGAAACCAAAAGCATGTATATAAAGCATGAGGGATTACACAAGGACTCCAATTCATAGGGACTACAGGAGCTTAAGTCTTCCCATTGATACAAAAAGCATTAAAATTTATTTGTTTAAACTTCAAAATGTTATTTTTAAAACATTTATGGTAGTGTGAGATCACGGAGGTGTTACAATGTTACTTGTAACCCCTTTGGTCTGTCGTGTCGTTAAGACTTGTTCACTGAGTCACTGAATGGCTTTTTATAGAATGTCATTGGGATCACAGGATCCTTCCGACATCAGGACTGACACCAGCTAGGGTAGAAGTTTCACACCCTAACTTGCAATGTTCTGTGTAATGTTTAAATGGAGGGCTTTAACGATAACAATAAAGAATTTAATGTATAAAATAAAACAAAGAGATACGTAAATCAAGACACTTAATATAACCTATTGTGAATCAAACCTATAAATCTAAGATACACCTCAAAATAAATAAGAGAGAGAGAAAGAGTTTACAATCAGTAAAAATAATGATAATACCTCAATAGTTCAAACTTGGAGAATGTGAGATGAATGTGGGACTATCTTTTGTTGTTATTCTTATTGCAGCTTCCTTCTGGTAATGAACTGCGTCTAATATGGCAAGTTCTTCTTGTCATGGACTGCCATCAATAATGGCAATGTTGGGTTTCTATTGACTGCCCCGAACTTGTGAATTTTTCCCCTATTTATTCTCAGTTCTCACCAATCAGAGTGTAGGATTCTGATCATCTGACCAGACACATATCTGACACAAGAGACAGATGTTCGTCAGATAAATTAGACAAGAACTTTCTAAGGGAAGTTCTACTTCCCTTTCCCACACAAAACATTGATTTTTGTTCTATTTTATAGCTGAAATATTACATAGAGATTATTTATCAAGTGGGAAATCTAAGACTGTAGTAAATAAGATGAATAAATTATCAAATAAAATTGTTCTCCACTTTTGCATTCTCACAGTAGCGAATTTGGTTTATTGGACCATCCATAATACAGTTGTCTTATAATTATTCAATATTTTTAATTTTTGAGTTAGTCCCTTTGGGTTCTTCTGGATCTGGTAATGCACAGGTTAGTCAGCGGTGTCCATATGCACTGCTGACTAAGCTGGGACTATAATATTTTTAGAGGATTTAGCCACTTCTTGGCTCCCTGTAGCTATGGCATTGGCAAAACAAAGCCAGTATTGAGTGTTTTATATGCTATTTCTTTGAAGTAATATTTGCTATTTCTTTGTTATTCCCTCTCTTTGGTTCAACAACCCTGTTTTTAAGAAAATCTGACACACTGGTACCAAATCAGGCTTAGACCGATGCACTGTGTTTTATATCTCCTTTGGTCAGAATTCATATTATCATCCAAGGAATGTGGTATCTTTTGATGGTAATATGCTTTCCTTAGAGAAAATATAGTTGCTCAGATGAAGACAAAAAAATTATTTACGACTGTTAGACTTAAACTCTGTGTGCAACATTGAAACATTTCTGTTTACCTTTACAAGGTACAGTACAAATAAAGTCTAACTTTTTTACATACTATATATAATTGTAAATAATATATATATATATATATATATACATTATATACAATTAATATTTACAGGGTAATCTTAAAGCTCGTGTGCAGTTTTATACTTCAATAACTAAAGATGTAAAGTACAAATATTAATCTATGCTGTAAATAATATTTGAGAGTTAAATTTTTGTAGATTTTAATGTAATAATTTTATCTATGTAGAATCAATTCATTCTATTTTATTTACAGATCAAGTTAGTGATCCTAAGTAGTTAGGGTCACTAACTGGATAAAATAAAATAGAACGTCAGTACGAAAGTCTGTAAATAAAATAGAACGTCAGTATGAAAGACAGTAAATTGAATATTTTGTTTTGCAAGAATAAAAGTTAATAACAGTTGTTAGAAGAAAGTACTGTTGCATGTTTGTCGTAGTGATTAGAGTGCTATATTTGAATAGCTCTTATTAACTTTAATTCTGCAAGCCAAAGCATTCAGTTTATTTTCTCTTTCACTCTCACCATTTGGAGTCACAAATGAAATCTGCAAATAAAATAAAATTAGTTTTACTGCATTCTTATGTTAGATATAATCAGAAGCTGTTTTAAAAATGCTCAAATCAATCTTTAATGGCAACAAACCTCCTGATTAATAAAAGCGTTTCTATTGCTATTTTAAATTATTATAAACTTTTAGTTCCTTTTGTAATTGCATTATTATCTAATGGGATCTGTTTTTTACTGTTGTAAATCCAAGTAGTGAATGCTTTTTCTTTTTCTCAGTTATTAGCACTTGTGAATGAGTTGTGGATATCTGCCAAAATGAAGGATTCTATGGCAATAGCAGTTCTAGTTTTTTGATCATTATGCTATAGATTTTTGCATCATTTATGTCGACTTTTTGCAACATATGATATCTTTTATACCTTTTTTTAGAGGGTAAATCCAAACTTTTGGATGTTTGTTGTGGATAAATAAAGTTTTTTTTTGTGTGACAACTGTTTACTTTAATTTTGCTTCATTTAATTCATAACAAATAAGCTGGAATTTAATTTATAACAAAGAAATTATTTCAATACAGTTTTTAATAAGAAAGTTTAATAATACATACCCTTTGAAAAGTTTTTATTACTTAGAAGATAGAATTCAATTTATGACAGAAGATTTAAACAAAGAAAAGGATGTACAGTACCAATTCATTTAGAGACAAAACAGATTAAACAAGGATGGAAGAAACTGAAAAATAATAGAGCAAGTCTTGGAGGAATACCGGCAGAACTGATAAAAAATGGAACAGAAAAATTATTTAGAATGACAACAAAATTATTTGAAAGGTGTCTTAATGGAGAAGATATTCCAAAAGAATGGAAAATTGGCTTTTTGACATCTATCTATAAAAAGGAGACAGACAACAATGTGAGAACTATTGAGGAATTACAGTAACAGCAACATTTAGTAGATTATATGAATGAATAAGAAGAGATCTAATCGAAGAAGAATATCAAACAAAAGAAAAAGAAGAGCAGAGAGGATTCAGAACAGAAAGATCATGTATGGACAATATTTTCTGTATAAAACAGATTATGGAAAAGAGATTAGCAACAGGACAGGAAACTCATTTGTTGTTTATAGACTTAATGAAGGTATATATAATGTCCCAACATCAAAACTATGGGAGACTTTAAAAGAGATAAATATTAATAACACTTATTAAAGCAGTTAAAGAATTATATAGAGAATCTATAATGAAAATAAAAATTGGAAAAAAAATATCAGAAGGGTTTATGGTATCAAAAGGACTAAGACAGGGATGTTGTATCTCACCAACTTTATTTAAAATCTACATAAAAGTAGTATTGAAAAT
Source organism: Centruroides sculpturatus (assembly GCF_000671375.1). Lineage (NCBI taxonomy): Eukaryota > Metazoa > Arthropoda > Arachnida > Scorpiones > Buthidae > Centruroides > Centruroides sculpturatus. The sequence goes on along the minus strand of NW_019384361.1, from coordinate 725,690 downwards.
ATGGAAAAAGAAATGTTGTAATATGAGAACAGATGTAATGGTAAGCTGATGGTTATGTTGCCATTCACAGATAATCAGGTGGTAATGGCAGAAGATAAGGATGATCTGGAATACATGACAAGAAAAATAAAAGAGGAATATTTTATAGGAGGTTTATATATAAACATGAGTAAAACAAAATATTTATGCATAGAAGAGGCTAAAACAGACATGGAACTGGAAGAAGGAGAAAACATTGAGGGATGTGAGCATTACAATTATCTTGGAATACAAATTCATCAAGATGCATTAGAAATTAATAAAAGATTAGCACAAGGTAAGAGAGCAGTTAAAAGATTAAATGGAGTATGGTGGAGTGAAGAAATAACTAGATTCAGAAAAAAAAAAAAAAAGAATACAGTGGAACCCCGGTTAATGACCAAATCAGTTAACGAACTTTCATTTTGCAAAAATTTTGTCTTGGATAACAAATGTAACAGTATTTTGTGTCAAATTTTAGTTGGTGTTAGGCATGCGTGAGTTAAGCATTGCTTTTCTGAGTGTTTGTGCTATACTGTACTTCTTTTTTCAGTTTTGTGATTTATATATTTAATCAATATGGCATCCAAGAAAGAAAAAGTCATAGTGGCAATAGAAAACAACAATGCGCTATTGCATTTGAGAAAAATTTTGATTAAAAGAGTAAGACAATCAACTTTAGATCAATTTCTTGTTCCTTATGGAAAGAGTTTGTTTGTTTAAGTTATGGCAATGCAACACTTGGGCAATCTGCCTAGGGAGAATGCCTTCTGGGAGGTGTTTTTAAGGGAAACTGGCCCCTATTTAGGTGTTACAGACATGGAAAAAACCCATGTCTGTAACACCTAAAACTCAACGTGGCCAGCCCGTCTGAGCAACGTGCAAACCCACGAACGAACTCCCTGTGTTCAAGGTACGAAGACCACTTAGCCACTGGTGGGTTTTTTTTTACTGAAAGAGACTTCGACTCGAAAAATCTTCCGATGAAGTGCTACTCATTATTTTTTTGGAGGGGATTCCCCTTCTAAGCATTAAGGTTCGTATATCTCCATTTTTCTGCCACCAACTACAACAAACGAAGGTATGTACAGTGCTAGTTTATTAAACAAAGTTTACATGTTTGTTGCTGTAATGATAGATACTACATTTTCCTACATTTTCATCAAAGAAAATTACTGTATATTACAAATAAAATCACAAAAATTTCAGAGACTAAAACGGATTAATTGCATTTGCATTAATTTCTATGGGAAAAATTGCTTTGGTTAACGAACAATTCAGTTAACGAACGGAGTTGCGGAACAAATTAAGTTCGTTAACCGGGGTTCCACTGTATATAATGCTATTGAAAATTAATTTGAAGACACAGTCTGTCCAAAATTGGGAACCACCATTTATTCACTTCATGTTTCAGAATACAAACATTTTATGACCTGACCTTTCTTTTTTGGCTGCTTGGCCATCAAGTTTAAAAACATCCCTTTAAAAAGCACATTCCTGAGTAGTAAGGATGGAAAGAAAAAAATTAAGATGTCTGTAAGATTCACCAGTTCCAATTTTAACTTAGTAATTTTAATTGGATATTTTTCTGTGTTTTTTAAACAGATGTTTTTAAATTTGACAGCCAAGCAGCCTAAAAAGAAAGGTCAGGTTGTCAAATGTTTGTATTCTGGAACATAAGAAATGAATAAATGGTGGTTCTCAATTCAATTCCAACATAATAACAGGGATTTTGCACACAAAAGCTCAAGATTACCATGCTATACAAGGTTTGTTGCAAGTCTCTAACTGTATTAGAGTGATATCATATGGTAGAAGGTATTAAATAGTTAATTATTAGTTTTCTTTATTTTGTGTGTAATAGTAAACTATAATAATAATGTAAAATGGTTTTATGATTTTGAGTGGCAACAAGAGATTGCTCTTATATATGGTGTAAAGATAAAAAATTCTGTGTTATTGTGCTGGAAAATAAACAAGTAATAAGTAAAACCCTTGCCATATTTCTTTATCTTAAATTAATAGAAGTAACATGTTATACGGTGGTTGTATATGAATGAATGTAAACTTTTTTTAAATATTTTTATATTATTGTATATTTTATATTGATATACAGTTAAATGAAAGTAAAATATTTTATTATTGCATTAAGTAACAATAGATTTAAAATTGCAATATTATTATATATTTTCTTAAATTCTGTTTTTTATTGATGCTCACTATTAACTGTTTTCATTGATGTATTCAGAGAAGTATGTGGTAAAATATATAATATGTATATCTCAATATGTAATATGGTTCAAACACTGTTATTTTCTAGGAATTATCACATCAACAGACTCTGTGATTACTAGCCAATCAACAATATTTTACCCAGATGTATTTTGGAAATTACAATATTTCCTTCCTCAGTGGGTTTTCTTCTATACTAGTTAAACAATGCACAAACGTTTTTTGATACATTAGTAAATATACAATAATTATATTAAATTTACAATTTACAATCATATATCTACTAAACATTTTTTTTCTATTTAAGTAGAAAAAAAATAATTTTAATACAAAAGTANTTTTTTTTTTTTTTTTTTTTTGTTTGGCCTAACAGGTTTCAGCCTTATTCTTAGTTTTGTTACCAGTAAACTATGATTACTGTTGCAATTTATACCTAGATTAGTCTTCATGTTAATTATTGCATTTCTAAATTTGTAGTTGACTAGAATATAATCAATTTGGTGTTTTGTTTCTGCTCTTTTTTAACCCTAGAGTTCTCTCCATGTAGCCAATCATTTTTCATGCTGTTGGAACCAGGTGTTAGTTAAAATCATGTTGGTTCTTCTGCAAAATTCAACAAGACTACTACTACTACTACTACTACTACTACTACTACTACTACTACCATTTCTTTCTCCTAAGCCCCTTGGTCCAATTACACTATCTTTTCTCCTCCTTCTGATCTTGGTATTCATATCTCCCATAATAATCACTACATACTCTTCTTTTTAAGTTGTAGACTTTTGTTTATTTGTTTATAAATTTCCTCCATCTCCTCATCTGAATGGTCATTTGTTCACATGCATATCTGGATTAAGAAAAGGTTTAGCATCTATCCTTAGTACTATAGTCCTATCAGATATTTTCTAATATCTGTCAACCAATTTAACTCTCTTTTCTTTCAGCATCACTCCAACTCCTCGTTGATGTTATGCACCTCTTGAGTAGATGAATCTTTTTTCATCAGTGGTAATATCTCCTTTTGCAACCCATCTTGTTTCAGAGAAACCCTAAGATTGAGATCTTTAGTCTTTTCATTTCATGCATTACATTTGCCATCTTTCCTGTTTGATATAAAGATCTAACATTCCTGGTACCTATGTTAATGCATTTCTTAAGGTTTGCATAGTTGTATGGAATTTTTGTATCTACTCCAAGACTTCCTAATGAGTTTGATCCTGTAACATCATTGAAGCATTTCTCTTGTTTGATCTGTGAGCTTCCTGTAATTTTAGTACAGGTCTGCTGTACCTCTCCTTGGTAGCCATATGCACAGGTCCTATCCATTTCTCTGCTACATGAATTATTTCTGAATCTTCTGTCCATCAATTCTTGGTGAGATACAGATGCATGGTGGTTTCCATTGCCTTCCATGCAACAGGGAACCCCAAAGACAATTACATCGAAGGAAAACAGCATCATTCCAAACTTTGAACCTGCTACAGACATTCAATATAGAATTTTGCTTAACCTGATGCAGGCCACTAAAAGTAGCCTAAAACGTTAGTTTTTAATTAGTGAATTACTGGAAAGTGAGAGGAAGGTGTGAATTTTAGCATTTAGAAGATTGTTCCAGCTTTAGAATTAATAAAAATGTTTAGAAAATGTTAGGTTTTTATATTTTATGCAAAGTTTTAAAATCTATCAAATATTTTTTATATATGTAATGATATAGCAAGATCTTAAAGCTATTATGAAAATATAACATATGTCTCAAAGCCTAATGAGTATATAGAAACATCCAACAATTGATATTGTGAAAAGTTTTAAGGGCTATTAATTAAGAACCTTAAATAGAAAAATTGTATCAAATAAACAGTAGCAGATTTTTGATTAAATGAAATATTTGATTCCATTATCATCACATTATTTTCTTTCCACTAATACAGAATTTATTGTTATTTTTCTGATATAGATTAGAAAGGTAAATAAAGTAAAATTTGTAAGCATTTTTTTTTTTATTTTTCTAATTAACCAAATATTTGACCTGTGATTTGGAGTTAAATATTTAAGTTTCAAATTCAATTTTGCTATGTCTTTAGTAAAAGGTTTTACTGTTGCTGGTTTAGATCAAACTTCATTTGAATATCAGTGGAGTATATGTGTATAATTTTCAATAGATGATTTAATCTGTGATTGTATGTATGCATAGACTTTTATGTTGTCCGTGTACAGTACATCAGATGAGATACAGATGAGAATTTATGTATTGTGTTGTTGTTTTGTTATGTTTGATGATGTATTTATAATTAGTGTCATTCACCCTGTTAGACAGTGGGCTTAATAGTGGCAAATTATTTAGTAGTTAAATTTTTTATTATATCATTGTCTGCATTGGACTTTGTATATTAATAGGACTTATTACACTGCCGTTGTTTCCATTTAAGCAAATAAAGGAGATCTTATTCAGAAAAACAAAATCTTTATTTTTCACTTATTTTTCTAAATAAGATCTCCTCTATTTGCAAAAACTGAAACAACAGCAGTATAACAAGTTCTATTAATATACTAAGTCCAATGTAAGATCAACGGGCGGGAAGTAAACAAACAAAACGAAATTAATTAATTAAAAATACAAAAATTTTATTCACTCGCCCAGTTGATACAGGTTACAAGGATACCAACTTAAATCTAGATCCACCGAACGGTACGCACAATTAATAAATCACCGAGTAATATACGATGCGACAGGAAAGTGCACGTGTAGTTACAGACCCTTAAACTAAGTAATCTATGCTAGTCTCTTATTCCTAAGGGTTAGTATAGAATAGAATAGGTTTGGAAGAAGAAGATGAGAGATAGGACAGAGGGTACCCAAACTTGGTAATTGGAGCTCCTTGTGATGGTCGATGCCTCTCAATTCTCGCACAGTTCCTGGTGATGGTCGATGCCTCTCATTCTCGCACAGTTCATTCCTTTTCTTTCCAGTTCCCAGGATGTCGCTTATCCAATGCGATGCTGAATCTCCTCTCAATAAAGTTCCTTTTTCCTTTATCGTTCCAACGTTTACTATTTGATTTCTCCCTGTAAGATGCTAAACTTACAGGGAAGAAATTCCTTTATTCGTCTCTTCCTTTCTCCTCCTTCCTCCTTCACCTGACGATGCTTCCACCACCTTCCTCTCTCACCTCCCGTCTCCCTTCGTTTTTCGTCTCCACTCACTCCCTTCGTTCTCCCCCTTCTTACTTCCCCCTCGTTCCTCCTCTCACCCTAGTCCACTCAGACCCACTCTCAAAAGCTTTCCATTCACTCAAGTCTATGGGAAGATGAAAAGAAGAGTAAACAAATAGGATAGACGAAGTTAAAGTTATATATATATATATATCACTTTAACTTCGTCTATATCGTATATATATATATATATTTATAACCATACAATTATTACATAATTATAACTATAATTATATTATATATATAGTTATACAGTTTAAACTATGGCGTTCAGCCACACCAATATAGACAATGATATAATAAAAAATTTATTATATTCTGTTTTTTTTTTTTCTCTTCTCAGTTTATTTTTGTAATATTAATTGTTTACTTATGTATTTTAACAATAATTTGTATTTTTTTTTTCTCATTTGTGTCTGGCCATTGAATGTTCATGATTTGAAATTTAATTTTATAATTTTGAATTGGAACACTTTTGCATTCAAATTATTTTGCAGAATAGTCTACCTCGAGTTTTCAACCTTTCTCAGTACCCATGTATTGACCCTTTTTAAGAAAAATTTTTTCCATTGACCCCCTTCAATATTATATTATACTAAACTATACCATGTACTATATATACTGTATTATATTGTATATAAATATATATGCCATAGCCTATTACATAATTTTTAAAAACACCTTCCTATACTTATTTAAGAGCAAAAACTGTTCAAAATTTTATATACAGTAGAACGTTGATTATCTGAATGCCGATCACCCAAAATGTCGGTTAACTGAAAGCATTCCAGTCAGACCGTGTCATGCTGAGTCAAATGTTCTTGATACTAGATTACCTTCTAAAGTATAATTTTGTTTTTATATTTTTCAATATATTTATTTTGTTTGTACAAAATAAAGAAATAATCTTTAATGATACAATAGCCATGATTATTATTATAAAAATTTTTGTTAGGCTTAACATTGACGAAAATTCAATGTGAAGTGGTATGCAACAGAGAGAAATTTAAACATGGGACATATTAATATACTATTATTGGGATATACTAATATACTATATTAATAATGTATTTTTTCATACATAATTGGTTATCTGAAAAATCAATTTTCTGAACAACCCCAGTCCCCAGTTGATTCAGATAATCGATGCTCTACTGTATTTNTCTCGTTTTTTTTTTTTCTCTTCTCAGTTTATTTTTGTAATATTAATTGTTTACTTATGTATTTTAACAATAATTTGTATTTTTTTTTTCTCATTTGTGTCTGGCCATTGAATGTTCATGATTTGAAATTTAATTTTATAATTTTGAATTGGAACACTTTTGCATTCAAATTATTTTGCAGAATAGTCTACCTCGAGTTTTCAACCTTTCTCAGTACCCATGTATTGACCCTTTTTAAGAAAAATTTTTTCCATTGACCCCCTTCAATATTATATTATACTAAACTATACCATGTACTATATATACTGTATTATATTGTATATAAATATATATGCCATAGCCTATTACATAATTTTTAAAAACACCTTCCTATACTTATTTAAGAGCAAAAACTGTTCAAAATTTTATATACAGTAGAACGTTGATTATCTGAATGCCGATCACCCAAAATGTCGGTTAACTGAAAGCATTCCAGTCAGACCGTGTCATGCTGAGTCAAATGTTCTTGATACTAGATTACCTTCTAAAGTATAATTTTGNTGTCTTGGGCTACTCAAATATTTTACATTTTTGATACTAAATTAACTTCTAAAGTATAAGTTTTTATTGTTTTTATATTTTTCAATATATTTATTTTGTTTGTACAAAATAAAGAAATAATTTTTAACGATACAATAGTCACGATTATTATTATAAAAAGTTTACATTAGGCTTAACATCGACAAAAATTCAATGCAAAGCAACACGCAACGGAGAAAAATTTCAACATAGGATAGATTAATATATTTTTCGTACATAATCGGTTATCCGAAATATCGATTTTCCGAACAACCCCAGTCCCCAATTGATTCGGATAAACGACGCTCTACTGTATATAACTAATCACAATTGTCAAACTTGTAGTTTATGGTTTTGAATGAATTTTGTAATTTAATTTATAAATAAACATGTAAAGAATGTTGCAATTTTTTTCTCCACATACTATACTAGTAATTTTCCACTACTGATTTAATCATGCTTCCAATCTTTACAATTACAAAGAACACAATACAAAAGGATATACAATTACTTTTCCATTAAGCAATAAATTATACAAAGGAAACTTTCTTCTTATGGTTTAATTGCAAGAAAAGCATCATCAGAATTTTAAAAATATGTACACTTCAATTATAGAATTAGATTTAAAAAGAAAGATATATTTATTTGAATACATATTATAATTTGTTTTAAATATTAAATAAAAAATTACAAATACTAATACAGTAAACACTCAATTTAAGAAACTAATTGGGGAAAAGAATATATATTATTACCAAAAGTCTGTTTAATTCAATATGTTTTTAAAAAGATGTATTTATAATGAACTTAAAATGTGCAAGATAAGTTACAACATATTATGATGTATAAATATAAATAAAATAATATGATAATGTTTATTGAGTAATTTATACTCATTGACTCCTTCAAATCTTTTTAGCATGCACTATTTGCAAACAAAAAAGGGTTTTTAATTTTTCCTACAAGACAAATTTTTTGTCTGTTAGATCTGAATTCTGTTTAATTGAAGATTTACTGTATATTTTATATTACCTTCAACTTTCCACTCTAGTCGAAATCCATCATAAGAAATACTATGATCACTTTTAAATCGTACAATAGCTATATGTGATGATGATGTTAATGAAGGTAAAGTCGTAAATAATCCACAGTATTTCTGAATTTGTACCTCAGTATCATCACGCAATTTTTCTAAAATCTAAACAAAAAATAATTGAAAAAAGTTTTTAAAATGATTAATTTTAAATGATTAATTAATTTAAAAATACTGACTAAAATTATTTATAGTAAACTTTTTTAAATATCCTTAATACATTAAAAATAAAAGGAGTAAATACAAGGGTGAATCAAAAAGTAAAGTCAATTTTGAAAGTAATCAGTAAAAATAAGAAATTGACACTGACGTGCAACGCCATGTCTGCACATGGGCTGATTGGTAGCTAGTCCCACCCAGCATTCCATCATTTAGTCAAATTGCAGCAAGCAACGATGTTGGAAGTATGGATGTTCCACTAAGTGATTGCACCATTGAGGAACAACATGCCATTCTGTGAGCAGAGGGGGTTAAACCTGCAGAAATCCATCACTGGATGTTGGCACAGTATTGCACACACAACATGCATCTATGAGTGGATAAGGCACACTTTAAAAAGAGAAGAATAAGTGTGATGGATGAAAGCCAACATGATCACCCATCAATATCACACATGAAGCAACACTTACAGAAGGCAAATTCCTTGATCATAGAAGACTGACAACCAATGTTAGCAAAAATAACAAAAATCATGGACATATTATGAATCTGTACAAGCCATAGTGCAAGATGACTTGGTATACCATAAAGTTTGTGTACAGCAGGGCCCAAACATCTTACAACTCAGCATAGGCAGCAGCATGTAGATTTTGCAACTTGGTTTCTCCAATGCTATGAAGATCCCAGTACCTTGGAACAAATGACAGGTGATGAGATATGGGTACACCAATAAAAACTGGCAAGCAAGAGGCAAAACATGGAGTAGAAACATCTGTCCTACCCTGTTTGCAAGAAATTCAAACAACCATCCTGCAAAAAACTAAAGCTAATGCTCTCTAATATTCTGATGGCATTCCAGGTATATGATGAAACTGTAAACAGTGCAATGTATTGGTCTTGTGCTTTGCTGCAAGACCAATTCATCAAAAATGACACAGACTGCTGGTCCAAAGAAGTGCTACTGCTCCACAACAATGACAACCACATACAGCAACACAAATGGTACAGACTGCACAACAGTTTGAATTTGAATTGCTTCTGTGTCCTCCTTATAGTCCCAATCTAGTACCATGTGATTACCATGTCTTCAACCTCTTGAAGGAGACATTATGTGATTGCAGGTTCAGCTCAGACTGTGAGGTTCAGCAAGCAGTGCAGATGTGGCTTAATGAGTAACTAAAAAGCTTCTTTTTAGAAGAAATTAAGAAGCTCATTGATTGATACCAGAAGTGCATTGCTGTGCAGGGGGACTATGTAGAAAAGTGACATGTGCATTTGTTCTCCATCAGTGGAAATACAGTTGTTATAAGGAAATTGCCTTTATTTTCTGATTCACCTTCATAAATTGAATTTTAATGTAGTTGAATATTAACATTGTTAGTCTATTGTCTAGTCTTTTTATACAAAGATCATTGAAAAACACTTATAATTTTATATATTTTCCATTTACATATTGTTTATAACAATCTTATCTGTTAAACCATAAATAAATCTGTGCACTCAAAAAAATATAACAATTAGTTTGTTACTTTGTAAAATAATCTTTATTTCACAATTTCTTTCATAGAATTAAAATTAATGTTAAAAGAAACTTTACCTATTTACAAAATTCACAAGCAAAATTTTTTAATTAACTTTTTCAAAAATTTTAATGAAAAATTGAATTCATAATATTTTAAATTTTATTTTAAAATAAATTTTCTTAACTTAAAATCAAATTAAATAAGAACACCAACTTATTCCTCAATATGAACAAATCTTCCTTAACAAATTTGAAAAATCAGTAAAAATTATTGTGAAAGAGGGGAAAAAAGTATTTAAACAAAAATATCTTGAATACATGTATATAAATTACCTTAATAACAGATTTGTATCATATGTATTGTATCTATTAATTGTGTAAATGTTAATAGGTTTTAGATAAATATATTAAATACATAAATAAAAACACTCCCAAATAAATGTATAATCACCTTAAGCTGTTGTATTGGACCAAAACGTTTTACACAGAAGAGACTGCATAGAAATATGCCAAATGACTTCTGGATTAAATCAGGCTACTCTTGCCACTTTAATCTGGCAGTTGTTTGGCATATTACTAAAATATCAGGTTTCGGGATTACGGATGTCCTGATACCACAAAAGTATCAATACCAGCATCATGAGTAGTTTTAAAGTGTCAATACCAGTATCAGATCAGTATCAATCTTAAAGTATCAATACCAGCGAGTATTGGCTGAGGGTATAAAAACATAAAATCTTGCCAGCTGTTGCTGTTCAGTCTGTTGCATTGCCTTCCAGTTGTTTTTACTGCTGAGAAAGTACTGTTCTCATTAGAATGAAGGCTAAGTTGACCCAGAGCAGAAATTAATACTTTATTGCTTACCTGGGGAATTGAATTCTAGCTACCTGCTTCAGGAGTCAGCACGTCAGTCAGTACTTCAGTTTACACTCATATGATATCTTATGTACAGTACACAAAAGAAGTCCCAGATGTACATTCCTGTTAATGGGTTCTGTGGGTACTATTGGGATAGGGGTGGATAAGAAATTGTTGAAGAAGAGGTAAAACAATGTCTTTACATTGAAAGTTCTTTATTGTATTCAAATTTTACAAATGTCAGTTCAAACAAGTATANAAAGGATAAATAATATATATAGTTTTATAGTTTTTGTTTTGATTATTTATTTATAAAATATAATAAAATAATTTCATGGTTAAGAATATTTTTTATTTTTTGAAGGAACAACTTTAGTTATCTCTCCATTGGTATCATTAATGGAAGATCAGTTGATGGCACTTAAAAATCTTCAAGTAGATGCATCACTTTTAAATTCTTCGTGTTCAAAAGAGGAAGTTAATTCTGTTCATAAGGCTATGACCGATAAATCTTCTACATTAAAATTGTTATATGTAACACCAGAAAAACTTGCTAAAAGCAAAAGATTTATGTCAAAGTTAGAAAAAATGTATGAATCAAATAGACTTTCTCGAATTGCTATTGATGAAGTTCATTGTTGTTCTCAATGGGGCAATGATTTTCGTCCAGGTATGTTATTGTTGAATTATTTTAATAATCAATACAGTGGTACTTTGTACTTTGAATGCTTCAAAGTTTGAACTGTACATGCAGTAAAAAAGTACACTTGAAGTGTAAGTGCAATCTGTTGTGCATTCAAATTGTCTTTCACTATCACTTTTGTGTTACACTCTTACTTAATTTTTGGTGTGTTTCGTTATATATATATATATATTTTTTTTTAACAATTCTTTCCTGCAATTTTTCTTTATTGACAGCTTATGGGAATCTTGTATATTTTGTATCCTTTAGTTCAAAATTTTTGGAACATAACTTTTTAAACCATATTTAGCATGTTTGAAGTTTAGGAGTATCTTTCCCATTTACATTATGAATTTGTTTTACTGTTTATATGGCATTATATCCTTTCCAAAACTCAAAGCATAATATGTCTGATTTGCTGTTTTATTCTGAAGACATTTCAATTTGATTTTATTCAAATAAATGTGAAATACAGTATAAAATTTAAAATAAGCTTCTAAACAAAGAATTCAACCTCACATTAGTAATAATTTACGTTTCACAAATGTTATAATTAAATCACACATTAAGTAATAACAGCTGTTAAAAATAAGTGAAAAGTTTCTGTTCAACCTGATATAACATTTACTGTATGGAAGCAACAAAGTCTAAGAAATGATTGAGGTGCAAAAAAGGAATTTATTGAGAAGAATAAAAGTGTTATATGTCTGGTGGATCTGGCAGACATGTTTAAGATGCCAAAGTTGATGGTATATGACCAGTAAATGCAATTTTCATTTTATTATATAGTATTTATGTATTTTATTTATTGTTTTCATGTTTTAATTTATTATTAGAGCATTTAATTGGGTTATTTTTACCTTAAATTATGTATATTTGCTGTTTTAAGTTTATTGAAATGAGTATTGTTTAGGGTCTGTGAATGGATAATTTACTTTCAATTATTTCTAATGGGAAAAATTGATTCAGATTTTTAATCATTCACAGTTCAAATGGTTTCTTGGAATGAATTAAATTTGAAGTACATGGCACCACTTTATATTGTTAATTTATTGATAAGATTAGTTTTTAAAATAGCTCATAAGTACCAAGTCAAGTAAATAATAAAATTTAAAACAAGTAAAATGAAAAATAATGTTTATGCAAGTAACTTTCATTAAAATATATATTTTTTTATTTCATTATATCTGTGGAGTTATTATGAGTTAGAATTAGAACAGATCTTAATTTTTTATATTCTTTAGAAAATTTAACATATTTATTTTTCTAAATAAGATCTCCTCTATTTGCAAAAACTGAAACAACAGCAGTATAACAAGTTCTATTAATATACTAAGTCCAATGTAAGATCAACGGGCGGGAAGTAAACAAACAAAACGAAATTAATTAATTAAAAATACAAAAATTTTATTCACTCGCCCAGTTGATACAGGTTACAAGGATACCAACTTAAATCTAGATCCACCGAACGGTACGCACAATTAATAAATCACCGAGTAATATACGATGCGACAGGAAAGTGCACGTGTAGTTACAGACCCTTAAACTAAGTAATCTATGCTAGTCTCTTATTCCTAAGGGTTAGTATAGAATAGAATAGGTTTGGAAGAAGAAGATGAGNAGATCCACCGAACGATACGCACAATTAATAAATCACCGAGTAATATACAACGCGACAGGAAAATGCACGTGTAGTTACAGACCCTTAAACTAAGTAATCTATGCTAGTCTCTTATTCCTAAGGGTTAGTATAGAATAGAATAGGTTTGGAAGAAAAAGATGAGCGATAGAACAGAGGGTACCCAAACTTGGTAATTGGAGCTCCTTGTGATGGTCGATGCCTCTCAATTCTCGCACAATTCATTCCTTTTCTTTCCAGTTCCCGGGACATCGCTTATCCAATGCGATGCTGAATCTCCTCTCAATAAAGTTCCTTTTTCCTTTATCGTTCCAACGTTTACTATTTGATTTCTCCCTGTAAGATGCTAAACTTACAGGGAAGAAATTCCTTTATTCGTCTCTTCCTTTGTCCTCCTTCCTCCTTCACCTGACGATGCTTCCACCACCTTCCTCTCTCACCTCCCGTCTGCCTTCGTTTTTCGTCTCCACTCACTCCCTTCGTTCTCCCCCTTCTTACTTCCCCCTCGTTCCTCCTCTCACCCTAGTCCACTCAGACCCCCTCTCAAAAGCTTTCCATTCACTGAAGTCAATGGGAAGATGAAAAAAAGTAAACAAATAGGATAGACAAAGTTAAAGTGATATATATATATTTATAACCATACAATTATTACATAATTATAACTATAATTATATTATATATATAGTTATACAGTTTAAACTATGGCGTTCAGCCACATACAAATAAAGAAATAAGTAACAGAATTAGCATATGTACATTCTGGAAATAAAATTTGACCTAATACATTTATTGATTTTTGATCATTAATATGTTTTATATAAGTCTAACTTAACCAAAAATAGTGTATAATTCTATTTCAGTTTCTGATTCAGCTGCAAAATCCAGTTTCAGACAGACTTTAGTTGCTTGTGAAAAATGTAACAATACCAGATCTGATACATGGGAAAAAGTATCAATACCGGTATCAGTATTGGACCAAATGTATTGAGTACAATATTGAAGAATCGAATCAGTATCGAAGAAAAGTTGCGATATGGTATCAGTATTGACAGTATTGGGATATCCCTATTTGGAATGTTTATATTAGACTGCATAGTATAGATAGTTTCAAAAAATAGGAGATTTTGGTTCAAAAATGGTTTTAGAATTTTAGTATAATGTGGTATTGTAGCTGTATGCTATATTTTTGTACATATTAATTTAAGTTTAGTTTAGTCTCTTCTTTCTAACCTTTGTCCTATTGTTCTATTTCCTTCTAGAACTTTCTTATCTTAATCCCTGTCCCTTGGGTGGGATGACCAGTTCTGAGAAATGGAGGAACAAANTGCCGATCACCCAAAATGTCGGTTAACTGAAAGCATTCCAGTCAGACCGTGTCATGCTGAGTCAAATGTTCTTGATACTAGATTACCTTCTAAAGTATAATTTTGTTTTTATATTTTTCAATATATTTATTTTGTTTGTACAAAATAAAGAAATAATCTTTAATGATACAATAGCCATGATTATTATTATAAAAATTTTTGTTAGGCTTAACATTGACGAAAATTCAATGTGAAGTGGTATGCAACAGAGAGAAATTTAAACATGGGACATATTAATATACTATTATTGGGATATACTAATATACTATATTAATAATGTATTTTTTCATACATAATCGGTTATCTGAAAAATCAATTTTCTGAACAACCCCAGTCCCCAGTTGATTCAGATAATCGATGCTCTACTGTATTTTTAAATAAATTTTTTTATATTTTCAAAATTGTATTGACCCTTAAAGGGTCAAAACTGTTGGGAAAACCTGGTCTACCTGAAGCAGGTCTATCGAGAGGGCTGAAAACATTTGTAGATTCAAGTAAACAGTTTAATAAAAGCTGTTGAAATTGGAATTAATGATATTTTCCCAGTTTTAAGCTTTATTTTATCATATTAATGTTAGACAATTATAATTCATAATATATATTTTTTTGACAATTTTAGTCTGTTTTCTTTAAGAACTTTTCCTCAATTCTTGCGTAAAAATGTAAAAACCAGTATAATTGTCTTATTAATAATTAATAACCAAGTTGACAAAAAATATATATATTAAGAAACTAGTGGACAGTAAGGCAGTAATAATTAATTATAATTTATGTATCTTAACAACAACTTTTAATATTCAGCAATAAATTAACAAAACATTTTCAACTATTTTGAGTAGTTATTTTCAGATTTAAACCATATTCTGAAGCAATTATATTCTATATTCATATAGCAAGTTATATTCTAGAACATCTCTTGCCTAGAAGTAACAACACAGCTGAATTTTATATTAGGCCTGTTACAAAGAGTTATGTAAGTCATCTAAGTCTGAAATTTAAAAATATTCATAAAACAGTAATTATGGCTTCAGTTCAAAATTAATTGTGTATAAAGAAATATAAATTATAAATAACACAAGCAAAAATTAATAAAATGAGCAATTATGTATTGTGACATCCTCACAATGCCTGACTACAATTTTTAATCATATTTTTAATTTGTTTAAATTAAAATATATGCTCTCCACTTAAATTAGTAATGTCTTGCCCCTGTACATCATACTTTTCTGTTAGCAATTGAGTCATCCTGGTCATGGTCATCTAGCAAACTTCTTTTAGGGGAAAATTTTTGAGTTGAAATAATGTGACTTCTGGTTTGCATTGAAAGTTTATATATAGTTAATCAAGACCTGTCTTTAAGCTTTCCGTAGCTGGTGTTGATGTCCATCTATCTAACTTTGTTTTTGAGATTAAGAAAAGACAAACGAATGGATAATGGATGACAATGGGAATTTATAGGTCTACAATTTTTTGAAACTGCAGCCTAATTAAAAATACAAGAAACATAATTTAGTACCTGATACAGTGAACAGTAATGCACTAATGAATTAATAATTGTTATTTTTTAAACTATTTTAATCTATGGATAAAGTGTTAGCATATCTATATGATTAATATGGCTCCTGTATGAATGTTCAAAAGATTTCAACATGTATTGTTGGTTGATTCAGTTATCTTGATGCAAGAGCCATTTTGGATGCTGTACCATCATGTTTGGCTAGAATCAAATTGCAATAAGGTTTAACAATAGACATGCTTTTTTTCATAAAATATTGTTCTGTTTGCATTGCAATATACAACAATACAGCAGAGCAATAGTATTATATGAGACAAGACAAGGATTAATAGAAAATTTGAGGAATTTGAGAATATTAATTTTATTTTAATAAGGTTCATAGCATTATACTTTATATGAGGAAAATCAAAATTTGGAGTTCAAATTTGAAAGAATGCATTTTAGTTTTAAGACTAAAGTAGAAAAGTTGAAATAATTACCTAAGTAAAACTCTTGTTCTGTTTGTAAGTTTATGAAGAGATTAGAGAGCTGTTCTGTACATTTTCAATAAATACTTTTAATATAAAACATTCTTTTTTTAGGATGTTTTGAAGACATTCAACAGTTTATTTTAAATCTAACAGTTAAATGTTAGATTTAAGACTTATTAGTTACTTTATGATAGGAAAGATTATCAAAATTTTTTTTTTTCTGAAATTATTGCCATGGAAGAAAGGTGAATCTTATTTTAATTTGAGTATCCAAATTTTTAATTACAACATTTAACATTATCATTTCAAGACTTCCAAAACAATTATACTTTATATTCTTATAATATAGTCATATAACCACAATAATATAGAGAAATTTTAAATTTTGTTATTTGTTTCTTTGGACTTTTGTATTCATAGATAATAATAATTGTTTCATATTGAAATTTTAATATAATTTTAATGCAATGAAATTTTGAAATGTGTCATTTGATAAATAAGGTGAAACATATTAAATGATACTACATTCAGTTCATTCTATTTATAAAGTTACCACATGATGAATAGAATGTGAATAGAATTATTGAATATTTTACTTTTATTTATTAAACAACTTTGCAATGGAAAGAAAAAAATTTAATTTTAGAGTATACAAGTACTGCCATTCTAGAGATATAAAAAAAAATTAATAATGTAATGATAAAACTTTCCATGTCTTTTTGCAATATCTATTATATATAATAGAGATAATAAAAGTCCTGAAGAAGAGAGGAAACTAATCAACATTGGACAGATTCTTTAACTCCCACAAATTGGAAAAAAAACATGACTGATAAAAATGCAAGACTGTGTATATATGTATTTTTATTATTACATATAAATAAACATAGTAAGAAAATATATTTTTTATTTTTTGGGATCTCCAGAATGAATTAATCAAATTCCTATAAAAATCTATGGTAAATTGATTTTATTTATTATGAATAATTGATAAATTGATAATTTACCATAGATATAACCATCAATGGCTATTACGGTGCTGACTGGAGGTTCAATTGTGCCCTCAGTCAGAAACATCCACTCAAGGCACTCAGTTGGCCATCACAACCTCAGCAAGGTATAGATATACAAATATACATAACCGAAACCCAATATATTAAGCAAATATACACCCATAACTGCCATAAATGATTGGGCTAAATTTGGATATAATGATTATAAATAATAATAACTGTCAATGGTTATATCTGAAACTTTTATATACTAGAAGAGGAGATAGGACTAAAGGTCTGGATGGCATAACTAACAACATGTCTGCATGATAAGTTGCATGTTTGAGTCCCGCTTCGGGCTGATTCTTTTTATCCAGTTTAATCTAAATTAATTAATTAAATATTATAATTATTACTTTTAATACGATATGGTGCCTAACGCTTCACTAGTGCTAAATTCATTTCTAATTTGTAATCACTATATTCAAATTCAGCCTGATTATTCACAGCAGTTGTGGGTGTATATTTGCTTAATATATCAGGTTTCGGTTGTGTATATTTGTATAAAGTTTGTAACTTTCCCAAACTTGTGTTATCACATACTAATATATTACACAAACCTTGACTAGCCTTTTGTTTATTCTTTGTTTTCGGTTGTTGTATGTGGCAGTCTTCCAGGATCATATACAAATTGAATAACTAGAGTATCAGAAGTATAGAATGTTACTTTTTTTACATTTAATGTATGTTCAAATTTGTAAATTTGTCTTATATCTTAATATTTAATATATTAAATATTAAGATATAAGACAAATTTAAAGACATTTAAATTAATTTTGCCAGCAGTTTTCATTCAGTTTGAGGTAATATGGTACGCACTTCCTTTGGGAAGGAATCATACTTGAGTGCTATGCACTTAGGAATAAAACGTGTTTTCCTGCACTTCAGTAAAAACCATAACTGTGCTTTTAGCCTTAACCCTATAATTCATGTATTCAATAGAGTAAAGAAGTGTTTTCTATTATTATCCATGATATAATACAATGTCACTTCACGCCAACTTTTATTATATGATTATAACACTTACATGTTGTAACATTACAAGAGTGGAGTCTTGGAGAATGAACTTGTCCAACTTTAGAAAATAAACTTGTTTGCTAGCACTTTCAGTAATATACAACTACCGTCTTCAGGCAGTTTATCAAATACAACAGATTAAGATTTTCGAATACTAATCCAACGGTTTTACAAATTTCAGATTTTTGAAATTATCAAACAATATTTCCGATGGTTTAACTGTATTCTGTTTTCAAATGCTACTTAAAAATTCTTTTGTTCATCATAGCGTGTGGAAGAAAAATAATTTTAAATAAGCATGTCTTAGGAAAAATAAGGCCATAAAAGAGCCCAGAACATGCATGAAGTATAAGCTATGTCAAAAAGACATCTGAGTAGCAAAGACTTCAACATTCTGGATTGAGTTGTTTAAAAGCTGTTACCCAAATTTCTGGTAATTTGGGGAGTTGCACGGTTCAGTGGCAGAAATATAGAGACTCTCCCAAACAAATAGCTCTTTATGTTCATTGCAGCATTTCAGTAATTTTGTTTTGCTCCAGAGTGGCTGGTAATTGTGGTCAAGCACTTTCTTTGCTAACTCTGTAACTGGCCTGCCACTTTTGATGTCTTCCTGATGTTCAATGATACATGAACATAACCAGCTATCTGTGGTCCCTACATAACTGGTTTCTTCCCCAGACAATGTATGTTAGCAGGACTTGGTAGATTCCAGATTTTTCATTCCACTAGTACTTATCCCTATCGTTACATAGTAGTCTTCTTAGACTTGGTGGTGGTGTTATTGGTAGAACAAAACCATTAGTTCTAAACATATGTGCAAATTTTAGAGAAATGGGACCTAAATAAGCATTTAATATAGCACTATAAATGATAGATAACTCATCTTTCACTAGTGACTGAGTAGTAGAAAGAATACCGGTATGCCCTCCGTATTAGAGAAAAAATAGCAGAATTTTTGTCTATCTAACTTCATTCTCGAGATTAAGGAGAGACGGATGGACGGACAGATGGACAGTGGGAATTTATAGGTCTACAATTTTTTCAAATTGCAGCACAATAAAGGACATTAATTTATTGCATCAGGTGTAATAAGGAGCAAAAGCTAAAAGCAAACTAAGTTATTTATTTACATCATAATTTCTATGTAAGTTAAATTATTGGGTTGTGCAGAAAGTAATTTTGTTTTTTTTTTTTTACCACAGGACGGATTAGTTGTACTTTTCCCACATTTTCATTCTAAACCGTATTATCATTATATATTTTGACAGCTAGCATTTTAAGGCTTATTTGTAAAAAATTTTGCTTGATTTTGTGCAATTGTTTATTTTTTGTGTCCCATCAAATATGGAAGATCGAAAGCAGCATTTTTGGCATATTTTGCTCTTTTATTACTGTGGGTAGCCTGAGGTAGGACGAGGTCGTACCTCTTTTTGATAGGCAACAGTTCGGTGAGAACTGCCCACTGGTCAGTGGATGGCTTAGAAAATGTTTTTTCTATCCCGTAAAGTCGGGATTCTTCTGTCAGGTCGAGTGGAGGAGGTGAGAGGGGTCGTCGGTAAAGTGTGAGCGATACTCGAAATTTATTTATTTTATTTAGCGTATGGCTACACATCTAATTGTTAACAAGAACAGAAAGCAGAAAAAGTAAGAACACAAATCATAAATGTAAATCTAAGTTAGAAATATAGTTTAAAGCACTTTCAGTCATAATCAGGAAGTCACTCAGTTGTCCCGGAAAAGATCTTACTGGACAATCTTCCAAGATATGATGTATAGTCTGTCTTTCAGCACCACAGTCACACTGTGGGGATGCAACTTTTCCCCACCTAAAAAGACTGTCCCTGCACAACCCATGTTTGGTCCGAATCCTATTTAACACACTCCAAAGATTTCTGGATAACTCAAATCCAGGTGGTCGCTTTGTGATACAAGGAAGTTGTCGACTTTCCACCGGAGAGGCATCAGCCCAGAGCCTTTTCCAAGATTCAGTGAGGTTGAAATTATTGGAATACAGGGATTTAGCTCTTATAAGAGGAGGGTGTCTTGATTTAAGTCGATTTATGTTGAGGTCATCAATATCCTGATGGATCGGAAGTTGTGGATTAGACAATATTTTCCTATATTCCCTGAGCAAAGTGCTGTCCCTTCGGAGTGCAGATGGAGGGATATGGCTTAAAATAGGTAACCAGTGAATAGGAGTTGATTTAAGAGTACCTGTTATGATACGTAGAGTAGCATTTAGTTGGGCATCCAGTTTTTTAATGTGAGTACTGTTCATCCATACCGGTGCACAGTATTCTGCTGCAGAGAAAACCAAGCCAAGAGCAGAGATCCGTAAGGTGGACGGCGAAGAACCCCATGTAGTTCCACATAGTCTTTGGAGGATGTTGTTTCTGGTATTAACCTTGGCAGCTAAATTCATCAGATGTGTTTTAAAAGATAAAGTTCTATCCAAAGTGACGCCAAGATATTTCGGGTTCATATTATGTTTCAATAAATTGTTGTCAAAGTAAACCTTTAATTCTTCATTTGCCAGCTTATTATTAAGATGAAAGCATGTAGCTTCAGTTTTTGTTTTACTCAATTGAAGTCTCCACTGGCGAAAATATTGTCCTAAGGTTGATAAGTCCTCTGTCAGGATATTTTCAGTAATTGCAAGGTCTTTATGTCTCGTGGCAATCACCCAATCGTCTGCATATCCAAATTTCCTTGCCTTTGTTTGAGGCAAGTCAGCTATGTAAAGACTAAAAAGCAGTGGTGCCAGGACAGAGCCTTGAGGTAGGCCATTATTTAGTTTTCGTATGCTACTTCTCGAATTTCCCATGACAACTTGAAAGGGTCGGTTATTTAACATCTCATCAATTATTTTAACTATTTTTAAGCAGGGTATCACTCGAAGCAGCTTATAGATTAGGCCATGCCGCCAGACAGTATCATATGCTGCAGTGAGATCGATGTATACTGCAGATGTTTTTAATTGCCTTTGGTATCCAGCCTCCACAAAAGTAGTGAAGGCTAGTACCTGGTCTGAGCAGCTCCTATTCGGTCGAAAACCAGCCTGCTCTACCGGAATATTCTCAAAAATTGTAGTGCTCAATCTGTTGTAAAGAAGTCTCTCTAATAGCTTATACATCACACTCAAGAGTGAGATAGGTCGATAGCTCTCTGGTCTATCGTTAGGTTTCAGGATAGCTATGATTTTAGCTTGTTTCATAGTGAAAGGAATTACACCTTTCTGTAAGATGTCAGTAAAGAAGCAAGCCAGCCATTGCTTAGTATACTTGCCGCTGTGTAACAGGAATTCAGGATGGACACCATCATTTCCAGGGGCTTTACCAGCTTTTATTTGTTTAAGGGAAGCATAGATTTCTTCAGTATCAAAAGGTAGAGAGTCCGCTGTATCATTTAAACATTTAGCTTTAATGGACGTAAGTTCTTTTTTAATCTTAATTGTGAATTCACGATCTCTAGGAGCTCTAGATATGTTTAGTATATGTTCTGCAATACTATTTGGAGTAATCAAGATTTCTCTACCTGATTTGACAGTTGCTCCTCCCAATCTTCTAAGCAGGGACCATGCCTTCCTACTTGACTTTGTAAAATCCAAATTTTGTAGTGTTTATCCATCTAAGGTGCCTTGCATCATCTAAGCTATGAAGTAATTCATCCCCTAATTCAAGATCACCAGATTCCAGGAACTTCCTATATAGTGATTCACTTTTTTCACTCCATCCTGGGATATAAATCTTGCGATATCCTCTAGGTATACATTTCTTGGCTACGCTAAACAGTGCTCCAACAAACCTTTTATAATTGTTGGATGTAGGTGGGATCCATCCCAAACATTTGTCAAGATCTTCTGAGAACAAAGTCCAGTTAGCCTTGTTAAAATTCCATCTTGGGCGTGGTATACTATTTACTATAGGAATACTAAGTCCAATTCCAATAATTATTGGGCAGTGCTGGCTATGCGGGAACTGATTTAAAACTGTTCGTGTAGCTGATAACGGTTGTCTATTGTTATCTGAAGACACAAAGCACAAGTCAGGATTATATTCACAACCCCAAGCGCTGGACCTAAAGGTGCATCGATCTTTAGCATCAAACAGAAGATAAAGATTATTTTCCTCTGCCCATTTAAATACCATGTCACCATTTTTATCAGTGTCACGGTATTTCCAGCATTCATGGTGGCTGTTGAAGTCTCCCAAGTAGACAGCAGGATGGGGTAAATGTGGTAAGACGTGTTGTGGCCAAGTTATAGCTGGGGGTTTATAGATATTGCTGATTGTAATTTGTCCAACCTGTATAGTAACCACATGAATGTTATCGTCAGTG